>NC_133326.1:579832839-579932839 GCF_042186555.1 Aquarana catesbeiana | reverse complement strand
ATATATATATATATATATATATATATAAAAAACCATCTTCCGAAATTTGAATCTCTTATAAAATGAATTCGAATTTGAATAGAAAAGATTAGAATAGAGTAGAAGAGAAAAGACTAGAAAAACAATAGAACAGAATAGAATAAATTATATATATTATATTTTATTCTGTTCTGTTCTATTGTTTGTCTAGTCTATTATTTTCTATTCTAATCTTTTCTATTCAAATTCGAATTCATTCTATACGAAATTCCACTTTCAGAAGCCATCTTCCGAAATTCGAATTTCGTATAGAATGAATTCAGATTCGAATAGAAAAGTTTAGAATAGAATAGAAAAGAATAGCATAGAAAAACAATGAAACAGAATAGAAAATTATATATAAATATATATAAAATATAAATATAAATATATATAAAATATAAATTATATATAGAATGAATTTGAATTTGAATTGAAAATACTATTATAGAATATAAAATAATAGAAAAGAAAAGCATAAAAAAACAATAGAAGAGAATAATAAAAAAAAAATTTTATATATATATATATATATATATATATATATATATATATATATATATATATATATATATATATATATATATATATATATATATATACATATTCTATTGCTTTATTATTTTATATTCTACCTTATTGTTTTTTTTTTAGAAAAAAGTTTTCTATTTTTTTTTAATTTGATCATTTTTTCGAATTCGATTCGAATATGTTTTCGACTTCGATTCGATTATGTTTTCGAATTCGATTCGAATATGTTTTCGAATTCGATTCGAATTCGTTCGTTTTTTTTCGGATTCATTTAAATTCTTTACTTTTGTCATTCGGAAATTCGGATGCATCCGAATTTCCGAATAATGAAAAATTCGTCCGAATTTCGATTCGGAACGAAACGAAATGCACATGCCTAGCAAATATGTTACCATGCAAACTGTACAGGAAAACTACTGCAGGCAACACCATTCTTCACTCATCCAGTTTCTATCCCAGACCTCTTATTCAGTCCATTCCTTATGGACAATATTTAAGCAAAACTGTTCTAATGATACAGACTACAAACGAGAGGCTAACAACCTTAAAAAGGGCCTCCTAGATAGAGGTTATAGTCATAAAATTTTAAAAAAGGCTTTCAAGCGGGCAGAAAACATTGATTGACACAAACTATTGAATGCCAAAAATAAAACACCTGAGACACATAGTCGTATTATCACTACCTATTCCAAAGACCACGCATTGATCAGACAAATTTGCAAAAAATACTGGCATCTCCTCACTTCGGACCCCACTGTGGGACCATATGTACCTTTTGTTTCCAACCTAACATACAGACGTGCTACCTCTTTAGGGGACCTTTTGGTCAAAAGTGAGTTTCAGGGTTCGGGTAGAGGAGACCCATGCAAGACGCGAGGGACTTTCCCCTGCGGCTCTTGTGGATATTGCAAATACATGGATTCCAGAAAGAATATATACTTACCCAACGGAATACGTTATACACCCAGACACTTCTCTAATTGCCAAACGACTGCGGTTGTTTATCTCTTGATGTGCAGCTGCAACTGCTTTTATGTGGGTAAGACCATACAGAAGTTGTGGCAAAGGCTATATCGCCACATCAGGGCTATGCAAACCAGCAACCCTGATGTACCCTTAGGAAGACATGTGTTACAAGTACATAATGGTATTTTCCCCACCATCAGAGTATTGGTATTGGACCGAATGCACCCGGGCACCCATGGAGGGGACCTTGATAAACTCCTTCTCCAACGGGAGCTTAGGTGGATATACCATCTCAAGGCCACCTCACCCCCTGGCCTCAATGAGGCCTTTAGCTTTAAGCCTTTTTTACCAGGCTTTACTTCAGGCTCAATAACCGTGCGTGCTTTTCTTGTTACAGATAGCTTACCACCAGCAAACCCAATTGTACAGGTGTTAACCGATGGCCCGGTTTGATCTTCATGCCGTGCTTATACACTTATTGCTCCTTGACTAATTTTGGTGGGTTGGGCTGTCCCTGGTGGCCCATTGAGGCTCCCTGACACAGGGGGCCCCTTTGGTGGCGTCTTAAGCCGCCGTTGGGGCAGCTCCCTTTTTAGGGTGGCATTGGCGGAGCTCTCTGTGCGGACAGTACTTGTCCGCACATGAGCACTGGGTATCTCCATCTCCCGACGCATCCGCCCACTTCCGTGTCGGTGGCCGTGTCGACATCTGACGTCACCGCGGTTAGGCGCGGTGACGCCGGACGCCGCATCGGCCAGGGGATACGTATGGGAGACAGACGGGGAAACTGGTGCTGGATGACAAATGTCTGGGGGAGTGGTCGGTTGACGATCCACATCGCTTGTCCCTGCCCCTCCCCTTTCCCCCTCATTATCAAACTGATACACATTACCAGTTAGCTTCAAACATATTCACCTGATCTCTGGGCTTATATACTCGGGCTGTGGATGGCATTTACTGCTGCACAGCTAGGAATTGCCAGAGACTCCTGTGATTGAGTTTGAATCATTATCTTTGGGACATACAACATACCTGCTACCTCCTTCTTGGAGCATAGATACAGCTCTCCTATATCTGCCTCCTATACGTGAGACTGATGGGATTCATTCCTCATTTTATACCTTATGAATTGAGCCATCCAGACACGGCTGAATAAATACCCTTGGCCTGACGTTTTCATCTACTGGTGTGCATGTCTATCAGACTTGAGCATATATCTGTAAGTACAAATGCATATATAAATTTTCTTATTATGCATGTGTTACATTACCACTGTGCCCTAACCAATTGTTTTTGGATAATACTTTCATACAATACTGATACAATACTCCCCTTTCCTCTCCCCCCTCTCTTTCCCTTTCTTTGATAGAATATGGAAAAGCTACTCTATTACCTTGAAGAAGGAGATACAAATGTCAAAAGTATTTCTTTTTGGCTTCCGAAACATGGCGGTATTATAAGTCTAGCAACTTTTCCCATTGAGATGTATTACTGTTTTTACCTTTTGTATATTTCCACTGTTATATTTATTATTTTGTATCAAAAAAGTGAACATTTTTTTACATAATTTAGGTGTACACCCATTTTTCTATTCCTCTATGTCCGCATTATCCCTGGGGCTTATTCCTTTCTTCATTTGTATTTTTGGGATGTGACACAGAGTGAAGGATCCCCCTAGTCCTGGCTGGCTTCCATCTTTGTTCTCCCCTCATCTTTCTAATGGATAGATATAGTAATATAATTTCTAAACAGAAAAGATTTATTTTAAGATGTTTGGCATTCGGTTTACAACATAAATATTTTTGGTATAACTCAGAATTTTATAGGCAACTTAATGGTATTGCAATGGGTGCTAAATATGCCCCAAGCATGGCTAATATTTTTATGGCCAAATGGGAGGAATATGCGGCGCACTCAAATACCCCCCCCCCCCCAAAATTGATAATGTATCAAAGATTTATAGATGATTGTATAATATTATGGAATGGGGATGAAAATACTCTAACGGAATTTTTGGAAAAACTGAATGACAATCAAAAAATATCAAGCTTACCTATGAAATCAGTAACACATCTGTACATTTCCTGGATCTGGATATACAATTAACTAAGAATGGATTCCTAACAAAAAGTTTTTTTAAACCAGTCGAGAGGAATAGTTATATCCATGTGGACAGCTGTCACTTTGATCCCTGGCTGATTAACATTCCGAAGGGGCAACTAATACATCTAAGAAGAAATTGCACTGATAAAAGTACTTTTTTGGAACAAGCTAATATTATTGGAAGGAGATTTGGTCAAAAGGGGTATAATAATGATTTTACAGACGATAAAATCAAGGAGGTATCAGAGCTCTCAAGGGAAGAATTAATTAGAGACAAACAAAAGAAAAACACACAGTACCAAGAGATTCCTATGATTCTGGATTATAATATTCAGCATAGGCAAATCGAGCATATATTTAAAAAGCATTGGTCACTACTCTTAGCGGATCATCAATTACGTAGTATCTTACCAGAGAAACCAAAATTTGTTTATAGAAAGGCACCAACTTTAAGGGATTTAATAGGAAAAATGTTTTGGACCCTCCAAAAATCTCACAGGGGTTCACATTTTTTCAGGGAAAGGGTTTCTTTCCATGTAAAAGAGGCTATGCTTGTAGAAATACAAAGCAAAATGGTAAAAAATGCATCAATTTCACATCTACCAGTAAAAACAAAGATTTTGAGTCATGTAGAACTGAGGGGGTGGTGTATGTATTATTTATTTTATTTATTTTAGGTACTTATATAGCGCCGTCAATTTACGCAGCGCTTTACATATACATTGTCCATTCACATCAGTCCCTGCCCTCAAGGAGCTTACAATCTAAGGTCCCTAACACACATTCATATACTAGGGCCAATTTAGACAGGATCCAATTAACCTACCAGCATGTTTTTGGAGTGTGGGAGGAAACCGGAGTACCTGGAGGAAACCCACGCAGGCACAGGGAGAACATGCAAACTCCATGCAGGTAGTGTCATGGTCGGGATTCAAACCAGCGACCCTTCTTACTGCTAGGCCAGAGTGCTACCCACTACACCACTGTGCCACCCTATATGTATTACAATGTCCGTGCTCCCTACAGTATGTGGGAAGAACGAAACGCCCTATCTGGAAATGCATTCGGGAGCACATACAGGATATTGAAAAAGGTTTTCCAAAACACAGTGTGTCAGGCCATTTTGCTCTATATCATGACAAAGACCCTGCGTTATTGAAATTTTGGGCCATTGAAAAATATAAACCGCACTGGTGGGGTAGTAATAAAGTGAGAGAATTAAGTAAAAATGAATCAAAATGGATTTTTGAAATGGGTACTCTTGCACCGTTTGGCTTAAATATAGATTTTGATATAAATTGTTTTATTTCGGATTTTTAATATATCTCTTGACATCTGATCCTCCAAAACAAGTTCTAATATATTAAAATATTTTTTAATAATTTTATTATATAATTTTTAAATATTTTTGTCCAAAACATTTTTTAGCGATTTTTTTAGCATCTTTCTAGCATCTTTCTATCTCATACACATCCATTTACCCTTAGCCCATTAGAGGATGAGTATGTAGAGATGTAATTCCATTGGTTCACCACTGGAGGGAGCTCCTAGGTTATATCTGCTTACTTCATGTATTTAAATGGGTCTTAGGGTAGAGTTGCAACTATGTTTTTAAATATATTTTATTGTAAAAATCATGTATCTATATGTATTAAATTGTTACTTTGTATGGATATTATGTTGTTTGAATGTAGTGCAGAACGCATATAGCAGCATGATGATGCATTAAACTCCCTGGTCACTATGGCAACCGGCATGCACACTATAAATACTAAGCAAGGTCGTCACATGGTCACCTTTGAAAAAATCACGTGTCTAGTGATGAAACCGGTCGGGAGAAGCCAGTGACGAGCAGTGCTGTGTGTACACTGTTGGCATGTGAGGAGCTGTTAGCTGTATGCAACTGACCTTACTATATGGGATTTATTCTGCTGAAAAGTGTGAGTGAATTTTTACCCTTATTATATAGGGATTACATATCACACTGCCTGCGCAATGGTCTTTCTTTCTTTGTTGGTTTCATACTGCGGAAGTTCTTTGAAAGCCAGAAGCCAGCCCATGCTAATGAGCCGCTGAATATATGAGCAAGCCAGCTATCACTAGGGATTACTCATTGAAACCTGTCTACATTCATCAAATCACCAAAGACGTTATATTTTTTCACAGCAGTATGCTGTCCTATTGAGATACCTGTGCACTGTGGTTCATCACATTAATATATCTTATCTTTATTTTTCTCTTTTTAATTGTGTTCAATAATTTATTATCACATTTATATTTAGTTATAGGATTTTGTTACGGTGAATGATGTTTTGTTATTTATAATAGGCTCTATTGGATTATTTTGCACATGATTCACTGATTAATCATTAAGAGATCACACCGTGTTATATTGGGAGGTTAATATTAGTGCATTATACATTTTGAATATATACAACACTTTTTGTGTGATATCAGTTCACATACACAATAATTGCAGCTATATTATTTGGTCATCTTCTAGTATTTGTCACTTATTTATTTATTTACTAGTTCATATCAGCGCTTTAGTACACTTTTTACTCGATATGTATACACATTTGAAGCAAGATTCCAAGAATACTTACTTGCGCAAACAATAGGCTCCCGAATGCTTTCTTCCTCTTCTGGTTCACTTTGGCCCTCCATGTGACTTGTATCAGGGGATTTGACGACCACAATGGCAATGTCTGTGCTGGGTCCAGGAATCAAATCCCATGGCTCTAAAGAAACATCCTGGGTGTCACACTCACTTTCCTCTAAAAAGAAACAATACACCATTCGTTAAGCCACCTCAAGTCACAGCTGTTTCTAGCATCCATTTTGTTACATTAGTGGACCAACCTTGCACTTGGTCTGATGTCAGTGTTTGCTCCTGACTAGTGGACTCCACCATGCTGCACTCTGTTTTTTTTTACTGTGAAAAATGCATAGAAAAGGGAAGGTGATGGCATTTTACAGAGCGCAAACACTTGACAAGTGCCAACATTGAAAAAGTCCTTCAGTTGCCCCCCACCCCTCTTGTCTCCTATGTGATACGGGATATATGATGACCATCCTAGCAGGTGCGGCTCTTTGTGACTGGGAGCCACGGGGCCTCTCCTCTACCAATGTCTACACTGGCAAGGCTGCATTAATGGGCACTGATGAGCCAGGCAGCAACCAGAAAGTGTTTTTTACCCTTAAGTTCTGCCTTAAGTGCATGGCCTTTGGCACACCTAGAAACAACCCTGTCGGTGGCTAAATGAGTATGTTTGAAGTTGGCACTTACGTTTTTTGGGGGGAAGATGGCATTGTTGCCTCCCCTGTTGTGGCCCGAGTGAGGGTAGCTTCCCTTCGTCCCTTGTGGTGGCTTGGCTGGAGCCTCCTTTTTTGGTGCCTCCCTGTTGAAAGTAGAAGAAACAATACATTCCAAAAAAAAGGAATGTCCAAAAACATGACCAAATAAGAATGTTCATATATGCTTTATATTTACCTTCATCTTAGGAATCCCAAGTCATACAAAGATTTAAGAAAAGCTTATATAGAATTCTCTAGAGCTACTTGTTTAAAGAACATATACAGACAGCTAATTTACACATATACATATTGTTTACATACAAATATTGCTTACTTTTTTTTATAATCTGAAGTATGTACTCCATCTGGTCTTGTTCACGGTGTTTGAGATCAGGCCATCGTTTTCGGATTTGGTCTGTGATCGTTCCACCGAAAATTCGCACTGCAAAACGATGATGACCTTCTCTAAAATGAGGTCCTTTTGGCAGTTGGGCCTTTTGTAATTGCGCAGCTTGCAGTCGTAATCACGCTTCTCTAGGATGCGCACTATCTCCTCCATCTCACCCTTGCTCATGGGGGGTTGCTTTGTGCCTACTATGAGCTCCACCACTGCGGGGCTGGCTTTAATCCTCCAAATCCGCCATGTTGTCCCTCCCAAATGTTCTGCCATCTGTGTTATATGCAGAAGAGAGATGGTCACACCCCAGCGTCATGACGCACTGAGAGCGGAGTTTGACGCATGCAGAGTGTATATAAAGCCAGAACGCATGGTCGATGGAACGACCATAGGAACGATCTTGGAGTGGAGGACGAGCGATCGCCAATGCAAGAAAGGAGTCCTAAAACGAAGGTACGATTGTAAATTGGGCCATAGGTGGGTAGTGGCCTATACTGCTTAGATTGAGGACTATATGGGGACCAGCTTATGGGTTAAGCCAGACATTATGGTTTGTCTTGTGTTCTGTCTTGATGGATAAATTTACTTCCCCTGATTTTCTACCCCAATTCATTGACCTGTACCGGGAGCTGCCCTGTCTCTGAAAGGTCAAGAGTAGAGACTACTCCAATAAAATCTTGAGGAAGGCAGCTTTGGAGAAAATGGTGGAGTTGGTCAAACCAGTGTACCCCAGGGCAGACATCAACTATGTAAAGCAAAAAATTGCCTGAGGAGTACATTTAAAAGGGAGCTGAACAAGGTCCTGGAATCTGAGAGTTCAGGAGCAGCAGCAGATGACCTATATATTTGACCGACTAGAAAGAACCTGTCTGAAAAGAACCTGAGGTCCGCACAGGTCCTGATGCATAGGATGAAGATTTGGAGGAGCCTAGCTTGACCCAGGTATAGCAATGTTGAACATGTTTGCATTAAAAAATACAATGATGATAACTGGACGTTATGGGAAAATATTTCTGCCTTAACAGAAGTGGTTTACATATCAATAGACAGTAGTGACCAAAAATGATTTGAACAAGAATGAAAAATGCTGGGGTCAGAATTATAGTCTTTTCAATTATCCACATTCAATTTGCAACAGTGAGGAGATCAAAATTGTGTGTGATTGATGACCAAACCCTAAAAAAGATTCTAATTATGTCCCATTTTCATACACAGGAAAGTGTCAGTCTAGAGGATCCAGCGGCCAGCAGCCAGACGGAGTCGCAGATCTCTCCCCTATGTCCTGCTGCTAAAAGGGCCAGGAAGAGCAGGAATCTGGAGGAGGCCACAGCTTCCTTCCTCAACCAGGCCACTACTGCGTTCCATACTGACCCAGATGAGGCTGAGGCATTTGGGTGTGTGACGGCCAATAAATTAAGGCAGATGGCTGGTGAGCAAAGGAGCAGGTGTGAGGAACTCATCCTGCAGCTCCCCTACAAGGGGGTGAGGGGCCAAATTTCAGAAACAACCCACATTTCTGACTTTGTGGCCCCACCTCCACAGCCAACCCACACACCACAGCCACCCCACCCTCCACAGCAGCATGGCGGTCAGTGGCAATACCAGTCATAAGACCCCCAACAAGGCCGCTGGACTGGGGATTTTCACCCCTTCAACACTTAATAATCTCTTTTTATTTTTTTTTAAGAATAATTTTCATTGTTATATTTTCTATATTTTTGTATGCATAGAATGTACTTTTTGGTTAAGTTCTTTGTATTTGGATGGCAGATAGCATCTCTAATATAATTTTTTTTTTTTCTGCACAATAAAAAAAATTGTGTAGAATAATACTTGGCTATTTGTTCAAATGACAGTTTGGGAGTAGGCAGTTACATTTTAAAAAATACAATGTAAAATTAACAAGGGACATCAACATAGATGTATCTTTGATCTTAAAAACTATGGGATAATGGTGTTGTGGTAACTTTCCCCCCCAAAAAAAAAAAAAAAAAACAACAAGCATAATAAGAATATTCTTGATATCACTAGAAAACAAAAGCCTTTTAACCACTTCAGCCCCGGACCATTATGCTGCCTAAGGACCAGAGGACTTTTTCCAATTTGGCACTGCGTCACTTTAACTGCTAATTGCGCGGTCATGCAATGCTGTACCCAAACGAAATTTGCGTCCTTTTCTTCCCACAAATAGAGCTTTCTTTTGATGGTATTTGATCACCTCTGCCGTTTTTATTTTTTGCGCTATAAGCGGAAAAAGACTGAATATTTTGAAAAAAAATGATATTTTCTACTGTTTGTTATAAAAAAAATCCAATAAACTCAATTTTAGTCATACATTTAGGCCAAAATGTATTCGGCCACATGTCTTTGGTAAAAAAATTGTCAATAAGCGTATATTTATTGGTTTGCGCAAAAATTATAGCGTCTACAAACTAGGGTACATTTTCTGGAATTTACACAGCTTTTAGTTTATGACTGCCTATGTCATTTCTTGAGGTGCTAAAATGGCAGGGCAGTACAAACCCCCCCCCAAATGGCCCCATTTTGGAAAGTAGACACCCCAAGGAAATTGCTGAGAGGCATGTTGAACCCATTGAATATTTATTTTTTTTTGTCCAAAGTGATTGAATAATGACAAAAAAAAAAAATATTTACAAAAAGTTGTCACTCAATGATATATTGCTCACACAGGCCATGGGCCTATGTGGAATTGCACCCCAAAATACATTCAGCTGCTTCTCCTGAGTATGAGGATACCACATGTGTGGGACTTTTTGGGAGCCTAGCCGCGTACTGGGCCCGAAAACCAATCACCGCCTTCAGGATTTCTAAGGGCGTAAATTTTTGATTTCACTCCTCACTACCTATCACAGTTTTGAAGGCCATAAAATGCCCAGATGGCACAAAACCTCCCAAATGACCCCATTTTGGAAAGTAGACACCCAAAGCTATTTGCTGAGAGGCATGTTGAGTCCATGGAATATTTTATATTTTGACACAAGTTGCGGGAAAGTGACAAATTTTTTTTTTTTTTTTTTTGCACAAAGTTGTCACTAAATGATATATTGCTCACACAGGCCATGGGCATATGTGGAATTGCACCCCAAAATACATTTAGCTGCTTCTACTGAGTATGAGGATACCACATGTGTGGGACTTTTTGGGAGCCTAGCCGCGTACGGGGCCCCGAAAACCAAGCACCGCCTTCATGATTTCTAAGGGCGTAAATTTTTTATTTCACTCCTCACTACCTATCACAGTTTTGAAGGCCATAAAATGCCAAGATGGCACAAACCCCCCCCAAATGACCCCATTTTGGAAAGTAGACACCCCAAGCTATTTGCTGAGAGGCATGTTGAGACCATGGAATATTTTTTTTTTTTTTTTGACACAAGTTGCGGGAAAGTGACAATTTTTTTTTTGCACAAAGTTGTCACTAAATGACATATTTCTCACACAGGCCATGGGCATATGTGGAATTGCACCCCAAAATACATTTAGCTGCTTCTCCTGAGTATGGGGATACCACATGTGTCCGACATTTTGGGAGCCCCAAAAACCAAGCACCGCCTTCAGGATTTCTAAGGGCGTTAAGTTGTGATTTCACTCCTCACTACCTATCACAGTTTTGAAGGCCATAAAATGCCCAGATGGCACAAAACCCCCCCCAAATTACCCCATTTTGGAAAGTAGACACCCCAAGCTATTTGCTGAGAGGCATGTTAAGTCATAGTTACATAGTTACATAGTAGGTGAGGCTGAAAAAAGACACAAGTCCATCAAGTCCAACCTATGTGTGTGATTATGTGTCAGTATTACATTACATATCCCTGTATGTTGCGGTCATTCAGGTGATTATCTAATAGTTTCTTGAAGCTATCAATGCTTACCGCTGAGACCACCGCCTGTGGAAGGGAATTTCACATCCTTGCCGCTCTTACAGTAAAGAACCCTCTACGTAGTTTAAGGTTAAACCTCTTTTCTTCTAGTTATAATGAGTGGCCACGAGTCTTATTAAACTCTCTTCTGCGAAAAAGTTTTATCCCTATTGTGGGGTCACCAGTACAGTATTTGTAAATTGAAATCATATCCTCTCTCAAGCGTCTCCTCTCCAGAGAGAATAAGTTCAGCGCATGCAACCTTTCCTCATAACTAAGATCCTCCAGACCCTTTATTAGCTTTGTTGCCCTTCTTTGTACTCGCTCCATTTCCAGTACATCCCTCCTGAGGACTGGTGCCCAGAACTGGACAGCATACTCCAGGTGCGGCCGGACCAGAGTCTTGTAGAGTGGGAGAATTATCGTTTTATCTCTGGAGTTGATCCCCCTTTTAATGCATGCCAATATTCTGTTTGCTTTATTAGCAGCAGCTTGGCATTGCATGCCATTGCTGAGCCTATCATCTACTAGGACCCCCAGGTCCTTTTCCATCCTAGATTCCCCCAGAGGTTCCCCCCCAGTGTATAGATTGCATTCATATTTTTGCCACCCAAATGCATTATTTTACATTTTTCTACATTGAACCTCATTTGCCATGTAGTCGCCCACCCCATTAATTTGTTCAGGTCTTTTTGCAAGGTTTCCACATCCTGCGGAGAAGTTATTGCCCTGCTTAGCTTAGTATTGTCTGCAAATACTGAGATTGAACTGTTTATCCCATCCTCCAAGTCATTTATAAACAAATTAAATAGGATTGGTCCCAGCACAGAACCCTGGGGAACCCCACTACCCACCCCTGACCATTCTGAGTACTCCCCATTTATCACCACCCTCTGAACTCGCCCTTGTAGCCAGTTTTCAATCCATGTACTCACCCTATGGTCCATGCCAACGGACCTTATTTTGTACAGTAAACGTTTATGGGGAACTGTGTCAAATGCTTTTGCAAAATCCAGATACACCACGTCTACGGGCCTTCCTTTATCTAGATGGCAACTCACCTCCTCATAGAAGGTTAATAGATTGGTTTGGCAAGAACGATTCTTCATGAATCCATGCTGATTACTGCTAATGATATCGTTCTTATTACTAAAATCTTGTATATAGTCCCTTATCATCCCCTCCAAGAGTTTACATACTATTGATGTTAGGCTAACTGGTCTGTAATTCCCAGGGATGTTTTTTGGGCCCTTTTTAAATATTGGTGCTACATTGGCTTTTCTCCAATCAGCTGGTACCATTCCAGTCAATAGACTGTCTGTAAAAATTAAGAACAACGGTCTGGCAATCACCTGACTGAGTTCCCTAAGTACCCTCGGATGCAAGCCATCTGGTCCCGGTGATTTATTAATGTTAAGTTTCTCAAGTCTAATTTTAATTCCGTCCTCCGTTAACCATGGAGGTGCTTCCTGTGTTGTGTCATGAGGATAAACACTGCAGTTTTGGTTACTGAAGCCACCCGATTCACTCGTGAAGACTGAGGAGAAGAATAAATTCAATACCTTTGCCATCTCCCCATCCTTTGTAACCAGATGTCTTTCCTCATTCTTTATGGGGCCAATATGGTCAGTCCTCCCTTTTTTACTGTTTACATACTTAAGGAATTTCTTGGGATTTTTTTTGCTCTCCTCTGCTATGTGTCTTTCATGTTCTATCTTAGCCGTCCTAATTGCACCCTTACATTTCTTATTGCATTCTTTATAAAGTCTGAATGCTGAGGATGATCCCTCAACCTTGTATTTTTTGAAGGCCTTATCCTTTGCTTTTATATGCATTTTTACATTGGAGTTAAGCCATACAGGATTTTTGTTCGCTCTCTTAAATTTATTACCCAATGGGATACATTGGCTAATGCCCTTATTTAATATGCTCTTAAAGCAAACCCATCTCTCCTCCGTATTCTTTGTTCCTAATATTTTATCCCATAAAATAGTCCATGGAATATTTTATATTTTGACAAAAGTTGTGGGAAAGTGACAATTTTTTTTTTTTTTGCACAAAGTTGTCACTAAATGATATATTGCTCAAACATGCCATGGGCATATGTGGAATTGCACCCCAAAATACATTTAGCTGCTTCTACTGAGTATGAGGATACCACATGTGTGGGACTTTTTGGGAGCCTAGCCGCGTACGGCCGCGTAAGGGCGTAAATTTTTTATTTCACTCCTCACTACCTATCACAGTTTCGAAGGCCATAAAATGCCAAGATAGCACAAAACCCCCCAAAATGACCCCATTTTGGAAAGTAGACACCTCAAGCTATTTGCTGAGAGGCAAGGTGAGTATTTCGCAGCTCTCATTTGGTTTTGAAAATGAAGAAAGTCAAGAAAAATGTTTTTTTTTTTTCTTTTTTCAATTTTCAAAAGTTTGTGACAAAAAGTGAGGTCTGCAAAGTTCTCACTATACCTCTCAGCAAATAGCTTGGGGTGTCTATTTTCCAAAATGGGGTCATTTGGGGGGGGTTGTGCCATCTGGGCATTCCATGGCCTCCGAAACTGTGATAGGCAGTGAAGAGTGAAATCAAAAATTTACGCCCTTAGAAAGCCTGAAGGCAGTGCTTGCTTTTCGGGGTCCCATACGCGGCTAGGCTCCCAAAAAGTCTCACACATGTGGTATCCCCGTACTCAGGAGAAGCAACAGAATTTATTTTGGGGTGTAATTTCACATATTCCCATGGCATGTTTGAGCAATATATCATTTAGTGACAACTTTGTGCATAAAAAAAAAAAAAAATTGTCTTTTTCCCGCAACTTGTGTCACAATATAAAATATTCCATGGATTCGACATGCCTCTCAGCAAATAGCTTGGGGTGTCTACTTTCCAAAATGGGGTCATTTGGGAGGGTTTTGAACTGTCCTGGCATTTTATGCACAACATTTAGAAGCTTATGTCACACATCACCCACTCTTCTAACCACTTGAAGACAAAGCCCTTTCTGACACTTTTTGTTTACATGAAAAAATTATTTTTTTTTTGCAAGAAAATTACTTTGAACCCCCAAACAATATATATATTTTTTAAAGCAAATGCCCTACAGATTAAAATGGTGGGTGTTTCAGGGTTTTTTTTTTCACACAGTAATTGCGCAGCGATTTTTCAATCACATTTTTTTTGGGAAAAAACACACTTTTTTAAATTTTAATGCACTAAAACACACTATATTGCCCAAATGTTTGATGAAATAAAAAAAGATGATCTTAGGCCGAGTACATGGATACCAAACATGACATGCTTTAAAATTGCCCACAAACGTGCAGTGGTGACAAACTAAATACATTTTTAAAAGCCTTTAAAAGCCTTTACAGGTTACCACTTTATATTTACAGAGGAGGTCTACTGCTAAAATTACATCCCTCGATCTGACCTTCGTGGTGATACCTCACACGCATGGTGCAATTGCTGACGCCAGACCGACGCTTGCGTTCGCCTTTGCGCGAGAGCAGGGGGGGACAGGGGTGCTTTTTTTTTTTCTTTATAATTTTTTTGATTTTTTTATCTTATTTTTAAACTGTTTTTATTGTTATCTCAGGGAATGTAAATATCCCCTATGATAGCAATAGGTAGTAACAAGTACTCTTTTTTTAAAAATTGGGGTCTATTAGACCCTAGATCTCTCCTCTGCCCTCAAAGCATCTGACCACACTAAGATCGGTGTGATAAAATGCTTTCCCAATTTCCCAATGGCGCTGTTTACATCCGGTGAAATCTAAGTCATGAAATGCTCGTAGCTTCCGGTTTCTTAGGCCATAGAGATGTTTGGAGCCATTCTGGTCTCTGATCAGCTCTATGGTCAGCTGGCTGAATCACCGGCTGCATTTTCAGGTTCCCTGTTGGGACAGGAGAGCCAGAGAAAAAAAATGGAAGACGGTGGGGGGGGGGCATTCTCTCCCACTGCTTGTAAAAGCAGTCTAGAGGCTAATTAGCCGCTAGGATTGCTTTTACATGAAAGCCGACCGCTGGCTGAAAAGAATGATACCAAGATGATACCTAAACCTGCAGGCATCATTCTGGTATAACCACTCAAAGTCCAGCAACATACCAGTACGTTGCTGGTCCTTGTTGGGCATATATTGTAAACTTTTTTTCATGCAGCCTGTGAGCTGAATGAAAAAAAGATATTGATTGGTGGGTATGCCCACCATTAGAATACCTCCCTTCATCCACCCACTTCTAATGATGGGCATACATGCACCGTTTATATATGCCGAAGCATGGGGGCATCCTCCCGCAAAAGGCAGGAGCAAATCGCTCCTCCACCCACTGCTGCCCCCACGCTTCGGCATATATGCTGAAGTATGTAACTGTGGTGGTGAAATCACCTCCGACAGCGCTGGAGTCACGGCTTTATGTATCGTGGGAGCAAACGCTGTTGCTGTCAAGATAAATAAATCCGCGCTGCAACTGAATGGCGTACCTGCTAAGCAAATGAAGGTTAACAAAAAACAAAGTAACATTACAGTATAACAGTAAGACTTACCATACCTGCAAAGCAAATACAAAAAAAAAATAGTAAAAAATAAAACATTTAACGCAACCTGTGCCTACCTAAAATATATATATGCCAAAGCATGGGGGCATCCTCCCACAAAAGGCAGGAGCAAATCGCTCCTCCACCCACTGCTGCCCCCACGCTTCGGCATATATGCTGAAGTATGTAACTGTGGTGGTGAAATCACCTCCGACAGCGCTGGAGTCAGGGCTTTATATATCGTGGGAGCAAATGCTATTGCTGTCAAGATAAATAAATCCGCGCTGCAGCTGAATGGCTTACCTGAAAACAAAAAAATGGTTAAAACACAGTAAACTATAAAAAAATTACATACCTGAAAAGCAAACATGATAAAACATAACAACAATAAAACATTGCAGAATAGAATACAGTAAAAAAGAGCAGAACAATAGAGAGAAAATAGAGAGAGAGAGAACAATAAAACAACAACTATTTTTGTTTTTTTTATTTTATTTTTTTTTGTGTATTTTTTTTTTTTTACATTTTTTTTTTTATAACTGTAACTTTTAAAACTGTAACGGTTCCAGGTTTGGGTCTCTCAAAATGCGATGGCATCTTGGGAGACCCTGTGAAAGTGTGTCCTAGTCTATGCAATGCTGTACCCTATGCTAAAACTCAACTAGTGTATGGTAGCGCTCAAAACATTCACCAATGCAAAGAGCAGGATTGCCAGGACAGGAGGGACAATAATACCAGGTGTCACGCCTAAATCCGCGCTTTCTGCAGACATGACATTTTCTTTGGGGGGCTCGTTGGGTAGGGGTACTCGGGAGGACATATTGAAAATGCCTCTCATGCAGCCAGCTTACTGCATTTGGTTGGGGAAGGTGAGGTGGAGCACCGTCTGGAAACAGAAGGGCTCTGACGATCTCTTCCTGGAATGTAAGGAAGGATCCAGTCCGTCCTGAAGCTCTGTATAGCACATGAGCGTTCAGCAAAGCCAATTGAAATAAATAAACAGACACTTTTTTGTACCAGCGTCTGGCCTTACGGGCAACTAGGTACGGCGCCAACAACTGGTCGTTGAGGTCCACCCTTCCCATATTTTGGTTATATTCGTGGACACAGAGGGGTTTCTCCACAACACCAGTCGCTGTAGTAATTTGGACCGTCGTGTCTGCATGAAGGGAGGTGAGAACGAAAACATTCTTCTTATCCCTCCACTTCATAGCGAGCAAATTATTACACTGCAAGCAGGCTCTCTCCCCCAGCCTAAGACAGGAATCTACAAGCCGCTGGGGAAAGCCCAGGCGATTAGGTCGCAAGGTGCCACATGCTCCAATCTGCTGATCAAACAAGTGACTAAAAAGTGGCACGCTTGTGTAATAATTGTCCACGTACAAGTGGTACCCCTTTCCGAATAAGGGTGACACCAAGTCCCACACTATCTTGCCAGCACTTCCTATGTAGTCAGGGCAGTTTGTCGGCTCTACGTGACTATCTTTGCCCTCGTAAACCATAAAACTACATGTATAGCCTGTGGCCCTGTCACAGAGCTTATACATCTTGACCCCGTATCTGGCACGCTTGCTGGGAAGGTACTGTTTGAATGACAAGCGGCCAGAAAATTTAATCAGGGACTCATCAATGCAGACAACTTGATGGGGAATAAACAAGTCTGCAAAACGTTGGTTGAAGTGGTTTACGAGGGGCCGAATTTTGTAGAGCCGATCGTATTCAGGGTCTCCACGAGGACGACAGAGTTCATTGTTATTGAAGTGCATGAACCGCAAAATCTGCTCGTATCGTGCCCTGGCCATGGAGGCAGAGAACACGGGCGCATGGTAAATTGGGTCAGTGGACCAATATGACCGCAACTTACTCTTTTTATTCAAGCCCATGTTGAGGGAAAGGCCCAGAAAGATCTCTGGCAAGGGAGGACTGGGGATTAGCGGCGATGTGTTGACCAGCGTATAAATTGCTTTGGTCCACAATAGATCTATAGAGATCTTCGGTGAAAAACAGTGAATAAAAATCCAGTGGCGTAAAATCAACTGTTTCCACCTGAATTCCGGGTTGGCCAGTGAATGGGGGAAGGAAGGGCACTATGGGCACGACGGGCCTGTCTTTGTCTTCTTGGTGGCAGAGGGACACTACTAGTGCTTGCCACCTCCCCAGCTTGAACTGCACTTATGGGACTCGCCACGTCACCAAGTGTTACTGCAGTGCTGGATGTATGACCAGGGTGTACTAGGCCGCTGGTGCTTGCCAGTTCACCAGAAGGAATAGCGGCGCTAGTACTTCTCTGCTCCATACGAGAGCCCTGCGGTTCTTGCACTTCAAGGACAGAAGAAGAAGATAGGGGTCTGGTACGCCTGACCTTAGCAGGGACCACAACTCCGTCGTCAGAGCTATCTGTCATGGAGCCGCTGTCCTCTACAGGATCGTATTCTGAGCCTGAATCTGACAGATGAGTGACTTTCTCTTCACTATCTGTCATGCTCAGAAACATGTAGGCCTCTTCACTAGTGTACGTTCGATTTGCCATTTTGGGCTCTAAATTTAGGGGTACACTAGTGAGACTCACAGGCAAAAAAGCTCCTGACTGTCAGCGACTGTATCAAAATGCTACCAAAAAACTCTTAGCGATCGCAGGGATCAGGCCTGACTCTGCGAACGCTGCAGTTATGTGTGCTTAGTGTTTTGTAAGTGTCAGTGATCGATCGATACTGCACTTGGGTGGGCTAAGCAGGGCTGGGCCGAGGGGCAAAACGCAGGTGGTAGCAGGTATCTGGGCTGATCCCGCTAACACTGTGTTTATGGGAACCCTAAACTACTGGGGACGCTAGTATAGATCAGATCGGATTAGATATCGATCCGCTCAGATACTATAGCACTAAGGGAGGTGTATGCTGCGTGCGTGGGTGTTAGCGGTACTGGCGCTAACCTGACGCTGCCTGGGGCGACGCAGACCTTATCAGACCCTAAAAACTTAACTTATATCACCACCGGGCAATTAGGGGGTTAAACCTTTATAAGGTAATAAACGGCGGGTGCCCTAAAACTATAAAAAACAAACTAACTAACCAGCGTCACCCGTAACACTTATACGGTGATCGCTGGTGAAAGGGTTAACTAGGGGGCAATCAAGGGGTTAAAACCTTTAGTAGGTAGTATATGGGGGTCCCTGTCGCTATAAAACACTGACAGCGAACCTATATACTTACCTCCCTAACTAGCGTCACCTGTGTCACTAATACAGCGATCAGAAAAACGATCGCTTAGCCACACTGGCGACAGGGGGTGATCAAGGGGTCAACCTTTATTAGGGGGGGGTTAGGGGGGTATCCTGGAGCTAAAGGGGGGTACCCCAGACCTAAAGGGGGCTAACCTAACTGCCCTAACACTTATTACTGTCACAAACTGACACCAATGCAAAAAAAAAAAAAAAAACTGCTATTGGTGTCAGTGTGACAGGGAGTACAGGGGGGTGATCGGGGGGTGATCGGGGGGTGATGGGGGGTGAAAAGTGTGCCTGGCGTGTTCTACTGTAAGTGTAGTGTTGGTGCACTTACTTGGATGTCTTCTCTCCTTGGCGCCGGAACGAAAAGACCGGCTCGAGGAGAGGTGACATCACTTCCTCTCCCTCTGTTTACATTACAGAGGGAGAGGAAGTCTGTAATTGGCCAGGAGCGATCGCGAGGGGGGAGCCACGAATGAGTGGCCTCCCCCTCACCTTTGATCGCCCCTGACCTCAATCCGACCGCAGCAGGGAAGGCAAGGACGTATATGTATGTCCTTTTGCCTGCCCGTGCCGCTCTGCCGACATACATCGTCGTGCGGCGGTCGTCAAGTGGTTAAAATACGTTTGCCATAATTCCATTAGTATCACCAGTAAAGCGGCTTCATTATTATCCCATTAAAGAAGAAGAGAATGTGCGCTGCATTTCGACATTTCATAATTTGCCGCGTCACAAATGGTAATTCTCCATTACGTACGCTAGTTTACAAGACCGACCGCTTCCGGCTGACCGTCCGAAAATCAGACAACAGACTGTTGTCCGCCGAAAATGTACTAGCCTGGCCGAAAGTTGGACAACAATTGTTAAAAAGAGTGTACTAATGGTCAGATTTTAGGACAACAGTCTGTCAACAGACAAATCCCCTGCCACTGCCAACAATCGCATCGTGTGTACGAGGCTTAAAAATGCTACATTTTAAGCTTTTTTTTTTAATAGGCATGTACTGGCACATAAAAATTGCGCTAGATAGATCAGTAAAAAAAGGAAAAAGATCTGCACGGTTGTTCAGTGTCTTTACGCACATACACACACATATATGTGCATGCCACCTCATTAAACACTTGCCAGCCACAATACGTATATATACATTGCGGTTTGAAAGTGGTTTTATGGGGCTATCACTGAAGCCATCAGCCATAACCCCAGTATTTTTTTTTTTTAGCCTGTGGCTGGCTTTCTCATGAAAGAGTTCTGAGCGGCTCATGAGCTGCTGCAACACTTTCAAAGCAGCGGGAGGGGACATTCCCCCGTCGCACTGCTCGCCTGTGTTTCTTGGCCTTTATTGGCACGCCTGAGAAACGATCTGACGGTGCAGCCAGCTGGTTACAGAGGCAATAAAAGACTAGATCCTCTTTGATCGCCTCTATGGTCTTGGAGGACAGGAGAGACGTCATGACTTCCAGTCCAGGGTGGAAGTAAACTGTTTTTTTTTTCTTTTTAAAGTGAAAGATCAAAAAAAAAATATTTTGATCTTTTGCATTTAAAGGTAAAGGGCAGATTTGGGGTCTTTTGACCCCAGATCTCCCCATAAAGCGGACCTGTCATCTTTATTTCTATTACGAGGGATGTTTACATTCCTGGTAATAGGAATAAAAGTGGTAAAAAAATAAATAAATGAATAAGAAAAAATGTTTTAAAGTGCCCCCATCCCTCCGTGCTCGCGTGCAGAAGCAAACGCATATGTAGGTTGCGCACATATATGTAAACGGTGTTCACACGTATATGTAAACGGTGTTCACACTACACATATCAGGTATCGATGCGAACGCTAGAGTGAAAGCAATAATTTTAGCGCTAAACCTCCTCTGTAACTCTAAACAGGTAATGATAAAAGAAAAATGTAAAGATTGCCTATGGAGATTTTAAAGTACAGTAGTTTGTTGACATTCCACGAGCGTGTGCAGTTTTAAACAGTGACATGTAAGGTAGATTATGTCAACAAAGACATGAGCTCAGTTAAAAATCAGCACCACATCCCCATGGAAATTGCATACAAAAGGAAAAAGAATTGGGACTTTATAAGTGCTGAAACCTCCTCTTAGAATAATTATCTGTATAAATTAGATTTGTATTGTATTCCATAAAACAGTGTGTCTATTGTAGATAATAGACATCCCTTAAAAGCAAGAAAAGTTCCTCACAACTCATTGTAATATCAAAACATTCCAGACATAGTAGTTCCTCCCCAAGAAAAGATATAACTGACACTCATATAAAGAGATCACGCTATGTACAAGGCAATAAATCACATGAGGCAGGAAAAACACAACCCGATGTGTTTTGCCTTTTTTGGCTTCTTCAGGGGTTTGGAGGGGGATGATATAATTTACAAATTCCAAATGGGAATGAGTGCAATCTCCTTTATGTCATTCAAGACTAAGACACTTTGTATACTATCTCTGTCATTAGGACCTATGTATACCCTGAATACAAGTCTTCTAGGTGTGTTTACATGTGGTGAACTTGTTATACATGAGAAATGGATATTTATGCTCCTTGATATTGGGACTTACCAGAAATTTGCCTTTTTCTCTCCTTTTATAATGCCTTCTATTTATACTTTTGGATTCAATAGCCTGGGCTGCTAACCCCTATTTGTAGACCTAATCCGTGGCCCCCTGATGGGGCTCCTTTTTCTGGCCTGTGTGTCCATCCGGCATTGCCATTGGGTGCTCACTTTGTGTCTGACTGTTCTGGTGGAAATGTGAAACGCCTCCTAAAGTCAATGCGTATTCAATGTAAGTGACTAAGATTTACATTCACATTAATTATGAATTATGACATAAATTATGGATTGTAAAATATGTGTATTTTGGATATATTTTGGATTATATTATGTGTATCTATTTCTCTTTAAGCAACTCTATTGTATCATCCCCCTCCAAGCTCCTGAAGAAGCCAACAAGGCGAAACGCATCGGGTTGTGTTTTTCCACCCTCATCTGATTTATTGCCTTGTGTATAGCGTGATCTCTTTATATGAGTGCCAGTTATATCTTTCCTTGGGGAGGAACTACTATGTCCAGAATGTTTTGATATTACAATGAGTTTTGATTAACTTTCTAGCTTTTAAGGGATGTCTATTATCCACAATAGACACACTGTTTTATGGAATGCAATTAAAATATAATTTTAAATTTATGATGCTGTACGGATAATTATTCTAAGAGGAGGTTTCCCAATTATGTTTCCTTTTGTATGACATGTTAGGTATTTATTTAGTCAGAGTAACATCATCTTTCATATTTTACAAAAGAATGGGGGTATATATCATGGTTTTTTTTTTTAATTCATTAAATTGTATTTTTTCCAAAAAAGTGCCATGTGCAAGTACCCTAAAGTAGTTTGAAAAGTAATTTTCAATTTTCTTTTAAATGTGCAACTTTCAGGAAAATAATATCTGGTGATTCCTCTCTTAGGCACTTCCTATTTATAGGTTGACAACACTCTGTCCTTGTTTCCCAGTTGTGCTACTGCATTGTCACCCTGTCACACAGGCTTCCGATGGAGACTATAACTGGCCATGTCAACACAAATGTCACCATCAGCAAACACATTTAGAAATGCCATGCAGCCAGTACTGGAGTGAATGCACGTACACAATGACTGCAAAGTGGCTGCAAGAGATCCCCAGCACTGAGATGTAACAAAGAATGACAAAAATGGGAATACAGGTATTTTAGTTACAATAAAAATTTAAATAGTAATTGTTTATGATGCACAGTGCTATAGATGTCTAGAGGTGTCTGCTCATACCTGTTGCTTCCAAACCCCTGCCGGGTACTTTCTGATAGTGACAAAGATTGCTATCCCCTCTTTCCTCCTGCATCTTCCTATTGCCCAGTAAGGCAGTCCATCATAGTGATGGGCCAATAGGTTTGTCAAAGAGTGAGAGGTAGCAGCAGGCTCCACTCAGGGCCGGATTAACATAGGGGCTATTGAAGCTGCAGCTCCAGGCCCCTTACCTTAGGCCCATTTAAAAAAAAAATCCCAAAAAAAAGATTGACTTCGAGGGTCATGGCTCGATGATCAGGGGTCACATAGAGCCCAAATTTAGCGGGTAGGTAGCTAAAGGTTTAAAGGTTTACCCTGCTACTGGTAAAAATTTGGGGCTCCTATCACCTATGGTCCTGGAGATACGGGGCTCTTTGTGCAGCCTGTCAGAAGCTACATACAGCGCGACCAGTTTAAATACAAGCTGGCAAACTCTGTTTGCAGCAGACTGAGAGCTCACAGTGCCTCGCCTCACTTCTTGTCAGAGGCACTGAGCTCAATGGATACCTTGGAGCCTGCAGAGTTTGACAGGCAGCACCGCCTGTCAAACTCGCTCGCAGTAGCAGCAAAGTCCAACAATGTAAAACTGCCATTCAGCAATATAAAAAAAAAAACAAGGAGGCGACAGTAGCACCTCATGAACGCTTGTCAGCTGCTGCTATACCACTCGTTGAAAAAGAAATACACCACAGATCACTTTTCAGAGGGCAGTAAGCATTACTGCAAATGTGAAAGGAATTGAAACACATCATCCATTTCACACTCACCACTAGGGATGGGCCGAACACCCCCCGTTCGGTTCGCATCCAGAACATGCGAACAGGCAAAAAATTTGTTCGAACACGTGAACACCGATAAAGTCTATGGGACACGAACATGAAAAATCAAAAGTGCTAATTTTAAAGGTTAATATGCAAGTTATTGTCATAAAAAGTGTTTGGGGACCCGGGTCCTGCCCCAGGGGACATGTGTCAATGCAAAAAGAAGTTTTAAAAACTGCAGTTTTTTTCGGGAGCAGTGATTTAATTAATGCTTAAAGTGAAACAATAAAAGTGAAATATTCCTTTAAATTTCGTACCTGGGGGGTGTCTATAGTATGCCTGTAAAGTAGCGCATGTTTCCCGTGTTTATAACAGTCCGAGAGCAAAATGACACTTCTAAAGGAAAAAAAAAGTCATTTAAAAGTTCTAGCGCTAGTGCCGGCTATTAATGAATTGCTGGTCCCGACAATACACATAAAAGTCATTGAAAGTCATTGAAATAAAAAAATATGCCTTCAGGTCTGGTATGGATATTAAGTGGAACGCGCCAAAATTTTTTTAAAAATGGCGTGGGGTTCCCCCCAAAAATCCATACCAGACCCTTTTGATGACAATAACTTGCATATTAACCTTTAAAATTAGCACTTTAGATTTCTCCCATAGACTTTTAAAGGGTGTTCTGCGGCTTTTCGAATTTGCCGCGAACACCCCAAATGGTTCGCTGTTCGGCGAACAAGCGAACAGCCAATGTTCAAGTCGAACTCATAGCTCATAGCTATAGCCCATCCCTACTCACCACCAACCAGGTCACTCCCCAGCCACTTTCCATGTTAGCCACCTCCCTTAAACTTATATCACAGGTGACTATTTTCCAACCTGCAGATGACAGACCCTACTCCAAAAGATATCACTTCCAGTTACTCCCCCCACCCGCTGATTGATATCCCTCCATGACCACCTCACACCCCATTGCTGACAGACCTCTCTACCCAGCCTGTCCCCACACACCCTCTCACCTGCTGACCAGTGGATGGGGGAATCACTCCCGCAGTGTTATTGTGTTCTGCCAGTGGGGAGCCTTCCCTACCAACAGAATACAATGATCTTTGTTGCTAACTATAGCTGGCAGCACTGATCGTTTTGGGAAAAACCTGACAGGCTGGTTGTACTCAAGTCGATTAATAGATTGACATGTGTACAACCAGCTAGCCCATACATAGATCGACAATGGCTGGTCTCTGCTTAATTGGCTTAATTTCAATTCATGTGTAGCGCTGGTAGATTTTTATCTACCGCTGATAGGTAAATTTAGTGGGTCGCTTATTATAGGAAGTCAGATTTGCCTCTGTTCCAGCTTGGCTGATGTTGCATGCAGTTCCACATTGTGCCAGTGGGTGTCGTTGTCACCATCGGCAGGTGTTGGAAAAGCGACGTGTTGAAGCGAATGAGTGCTCCTCTGTCCCGGAGATAACTCGGTGGAGGTGGTCCTCCGAGTTGCATTCTGGGAGAGGGTATTTATGGGACAGATGCCATGTTTTAGGGTTCGTTTTCAGCCACCTGCTGGCCCTCCTGGCCGACAGGTATGCACTAGGAATACCACCTCGTGGTCCTCCGTTCCGGAGGCCCGCGTCGCTGCGGCGTGTGGGTGGGCCCAGAAGCCTCTCTGGGGCCTACCACAGCAGCGGAGGAATGGTCTGAGCTGTCTATCCTGAGTGAAGAAGCTGGACAACCGAGAAGATCCCAGGGGAGGACCCGTCATGGAAGGATCATGCAGAGTGCTGGTCTGGAGAGGGGTCTGGTGACTCGGTTGGAGGACGCATTCCTAAGTAATCTTACAGTATAGTACTGCCGGGTTGGCTTAAAGGTTCAAGTACTGTATCTGACATTCATCACAAACCAGTACATCCTGTGGCAGAGGATTGTACAGGTATTATTCCAGATAAGTCTGTGGCAGAGACTTTTGTTCGTGCTACGTGCTGGTTGCTAGGCAAGTGAGAGATAACTATCCAGGCGGGCAAAGATTAAATCCTACGAAAGGGGGACTATTCAATTGCAAGTGTTCAATTACAAAGAATGTTCTGAAGAAATACAACAGAAAGGTATTTGAGCTACCCTGCAGCTTTCCTACTACCTCTTTCCTGCTACTTCCCTTGTTCGTTTTATTAAAGCATTGGAAAACCTACTCAAGTGTTTGGTGCTTATATCATCCAGAGGTAAACTCAACGGAACCCTAGACCCGGTGTCGGTGAAACAGAGGTATTGAGAGTGACGGTAACAAGCCCACTTAAACCAGCAGCTCCACTGAGAGTTATTGCTACACATGTATGGCCCGCTTAACCACTACGCAGTCCCTAAACATCCTTCCACAAACCTTTACATTTTTCCTTCCCAGATTCCTTCATCCTCCTCACCTGTACATAGTGCCCATTGTCATACCCTCCACACTCATCTCCTGTACATACTGCTCACTATCATACCCTCCACACTCCTCTCCTATACATAGTGCCTACTATCATACCCTCCACACTCCTCTCCTATACATAGTGCCCACTGTCAAACCCTCCACACTCCTCTCCTGTGCATACTGCTCACTGCCATACCCTCCACATTCCTCTCCTGTACATGCTTCCCACTGTGGTAACCCCCACATTTCCCTCCTGTACATTCTGCCAACTGTCATATCCTCCACACTCCTCTCCTGTACATACTGCCTCATCATACCCTCCACACTCCTCTCCTGTACATACTTCCCCATCATACCCTCCACACTCCTTTCCTGTACATACTGCCCACTGGCATACCCTCCACACTCCTCTCCTGTACTTAGTGCCCACTGTTATACCCTCCACATTCCTCTCCCTCACCTGCACATACTTCGCATTTTTATACAATCCATAATCCTCCCCTATGCCTCACACAAAACAGTTCTTTAAAATTATATTGAATATCATCAATGTTACCAGCTCTAGAATGGGCACACTTTTGTTCCATCTTCACCCTGTCTTCCTTCTGGGTTCTGTGCCTTCAGTCACTTGCCTTATCCGGGCTGTGTTGCTATCACTTCCACGCATGCTCATTCACATCCTCGCTCTCTCTCTCATCCCCCCTCTCTCATCCCTCTTCTCTCTCTCTCTCATCCTTCCTCTCTCTATTTAATTTAATTTGTTATAACAAAAAATTGTTTGCAATTGTAATTAATTTTTTTTATTTTTATTTTTCTATTAAAAGCCCCACCATAATCCTCAGCACCAGGCCCATGATGTTCTTAATTCCGGCCCTGGCTCCACTGCTACTTGGACTTACAAAATGCAAGGTAATTACCTGGAATAGCATGGTCTTGAAGGCTTTTGAAGATACAGTGGGTAAAATAAGTATTGAATACATCACCATTTTTTTAGATAAATATATTTCTAAAGGTGCTATTGACATGAAATTTTTTACCACATGTCGGTAAGTACAAAATAAATTCAGAAATTAAGTTATGTGTACTAAAATGGAATGACACAGGGAAAAACACGCTAATGAAATGTATATAATTCATACAAAATCCTTTGTTGGTAATGACAGCTTCAAGACGCCTCCTGTATGGGGAAACTAGTCGCATGCATTGCTCAGGTGTGATTATGACCCATTCTTCCACAAAAAAAACAGTCTTCAAATCTTGAAGGTTCAGTGGGCCTCTTCTATGAACTCTGATTTTTAGTTCTCTACATAGATTTTCTCTTGGATTCAAGTCCGGTGATTGGCTGGGCCATTCTAGCAGCTTTATTTTCTTTCTTTGAAACCAATTGAGAGTTTCCTTGGCTTTGTGTTTGGAATCGTTGTCTTGCTGAAACGTCCACCCTTGTTTCATCTTCATCATCCTGGTAGATGGCAGCAGATTTTTATCAAAAATGTCTTGGTACATATTTCCATTCATTCTTCCTTTAATGATATGAAGTTTTCCAGTACCGTATGCTGAAAAACAGCCCCAAACCATGATGTTCCCACCTCCAAACTTGCAGATTTCTATGGGGGCACTCGCCATAGAGGAGGAGCCTGGAGTGCTGGCTGTGGACCGCAGAAGAGGAGGATCGGTGCTTCTCTGTGCAAAACTATTGCATAGGGCAGGTAAGTATGACACGTTTATTATTTTAATTTAAAAAACTACTAATTTTAGTTGGACTGACCCTGTAGATTCCAAAATTCATACTCAACAAGACAATGCTAATAGTTTTCACTCAAATGCGCTATAGTTACATACAAATTATTGGGAATAATGAAACAATGAGAGGTGGTATAGGATCAGCCATTGCAGGATTTAGCAACTGTGTGTGGGAACATAATTACCTGTTTTTATCTCTGAAAGTTTTACAAACACAGGCAATTTTAATTTCCTGCTACTGAGAGATTAAACCACATGTTGGCAGTCACCTCATTCGGCTGGAAGTACACATGAGATTTTTAGTAGCTCAGTCAATGCTGCTAAAATCGCTAGTGATTAATCTTTAGGAGTAGCAGGAGATTTCTAATCAAATGGAACAAATAACTCCCTATGTAGGCTTTAATTTACATTCTGCCTACTAGTGCATGCACAGTGTATGCTGTATTCGAGGCATGCCTATGGTGATAGCTGTCACAGTTGCCAGTGTGCTTAAGAGCCCTTGCACACTGGGGCGGTTTACAGGCGCTATTGCGCTAATAATAGCGCCTGCAAACGGCCCCGAAAGTGCCGCTGCTGTCATCCCAGTGTGCAAGGCCCGAGGGCTTGCACACTGGAGCGATGCGCTGGCAGGACGGTAAAAAAAGTCCTGCCAGCAGCATCTTCGGAGCGGTGAAGGAGCGGTGTGTATACCGCTCCTTTACCGCTCCTGTCCATTGAAATCACTGGGACGGCGCGGCTATACCGCCGGCAATGCGCCTCTGCAGAGGCGCTTTGCGGTGGTATTTAACCCTTTCTCGGCCGCTAGCGGGGGGTAAAACCGCCCCGCTAGCGGCCGCATACTGACGGTAAAACGCCGCTAATAATAGCGGCGTTTTACCGCCGACGCCGCCCCCCGCCCCAGTGTGCAAGGGCTCTAAGTCAGCTTCCCTCTAAATAAACCTCAGCTCTCAACTCTTTTTTCTCAAGCCCTTAAATGACTGGTGTTAAAGCAGGTCACTTGTTCAGCACTATAGTAACTACAAATATGAATAGAGGCTAAGTTAGCACCACCCTCGACAGATACACTATATTGCCAAAAGTATTGGGACGCCTGCCTTTACATGCACATGAATTTTAATGCCATCCCAGTCTTAGTCCGTAATGTTCAATATTGAGTTGGCCCACCCTTTGCAGCTATAACAGCCAAGTTCAACAGTCAAGTTTCTCCACTCCAAACTCACTAATCCATGTCTTCATGGACCTTGCTTTGTGCACTGGTCCAAATCATTTGGTGGAGGGGGAATTGTGGTGTGGGGTTTTCAAGGATGTGGGCTTGGCCCCTTAGTTTCAGTGAAGAGAACTCTTAAAGAGGAAGTAAAGTCTTCCTGTTTATTTGTACGTTAAAGAATCGATATTGCAATTCTACCCCCTCTCGATCTTAACACAGCATTTTCCTGATTCAGTGCAGAGTTCTCTGCTCACTTCTGACAGCTATCAAATTTTCCGACAACAAGTGTTGGATGTGAGCTTTTTGGTGGAAAGTACGACCGTGTGTATGCTCCATGGAACATTTGTTGTCGGACCTTCCGTCAACTAATGTTGGCTGGCAGGTTCTCAAATTTTCCGCCAACAAAACTTTGTTGTCGGAATTTCCGATTGTGTGTACACAAGTCCGTCGCACAAAAGTTCACGCTCGGAATCAAGCAGAAGGAGCCGCACTGGCTATAACTTCCTTTTTCTCTGCTCGTTGTACGTCTAGTATGTCACCACGTTCTTAATTGTTGTACAACATTTGTGTGACCGTGTGTATGCAAGACAAGTTGGAGCCAACAACCTTCGAACAAAAATCCACCGTTTCGTTGTCGGAAAGTCCAATCGTGTGTAGCAATAACTCTCGGTGGAGCTGCTGGTTTAAGCGGGCTTGTTACCTTCACTCTCAATACCTCTGTTTCACCGGCACCGGGTCTAGGGTTCCGTTGAGTTTACCTCTGGACGATATAAGCACCAAACACTTGAGTAGGTTTTCCAATGCTTTCATAAAATGAACAAGTGAAGTAGCAGGAAAGAGGTAGTAGGAAAGCTGCAGGGAAGCTCAAATACCTTTCTGTTGTATTTCTTCAGAACATTCTTTATAATTGAACACTTGCAATTGAATAGTCCCCCTTTCGTAGGATTCAATCTTTGCCCGCCTGGATAGACATCTCTCACTTGCCTAGCAGCCAGCACATAGCACGAACAAAAGTCTCTGCCACAGACTTATCTGGAATAAAACCCATACGATCCTCTGCCACAGGATGTATTGGTTTGTGATGAATGTCAGATACAGTACTTGAACCTTTAAGCCAACCCGGCAATACTATACTGTGAGATTACTTCGGAATGTGTCCTCCAACCAGGCCCCTCTCTAGACCAGCACTCTGCATGATCCTTCCATGACGGGTCCTCCCCTGGGATCTTCTCGGTTGTCCAGCTTCTTCACTCAGGATAGACAGCTCAGGACCATTCCTCCGCTGCTGTGGTAGGCCCCAGACATGCTGCTGTGGTAGGCCCCAGACAGGTTTCCCACCCACACGCCGCAGCGAGGACTCTGGAACGGAGGACCACGAGGTGGTATTCCTAGTGCATACCTGTCGGCCCGGAGGGCCAGCAGGTGGCTGAAAACGAACCCTAAAACATGGCATCTGTCCCATAAATACTCTCTCCCAGAATGCAACTCAGAGGACCACCTCCACCGAGTTATCTCCGGGACAGAGGAGCACTCATTCACTTCAACACGTTGCTTTTCCAACACCTGCCGATGGTGACAACAACACCCACCGGCACAATGTGGAACTGCATGCAACATCAGCCAAGCTGGAACAGAGGCAAATCTAACTTCCTATAATAAGCGACCCACTAAATTTACCTATCAGCGGTAGATAAGAATCTACCAGCGCTACATACTCCCCCCAGTACAATAGACGTTGTCCTCAACGTCTGTCACAAAACAATAACTCCCAAGCCTGAGAGTAGGTATTTTGAGCTTAAAACTTGGATTTAGATAAAGAAGAAAGAAAGACAGTAGAAAGACATTTTAAGATCAACATTTGTAAAACATTATGTTCACATTCGCAAACAAAACCATCCTATGACTGTACACAACCTCACAATCTATTTTAGCTGAAAAGCCTAACAGCTTGATAGGGGATCAAATAGTTCCTGAAAAAGAAAACATATTAAACATACACGTGACCTATACTGTTTCAGGAGCAAAGTTTTATTTGAAAAAAATGAAACTCTCTTCCCATTTTCTATATCAGATTAATCTTTAGGAGTCCATCCCTATATATACACAATTTTTCTTAAATGAAGAAAATCCGGCTAGCAAAAAGAAGTCCTTGGATTTAAAACACCGAGATGAGTATTCAGATCCTGACCACGAAGATCTCTATGCATTGACACTAACTAACTAACTAACTCAAAGTTCTTTTGTCCATAATTACCAATAAAACCGGGGATCTGGCAATGTCAGTGTCTTTCCCAGTTTATCCACGGTAGTGATGAAATACACAACGTCATCTTTTCCGGGTCTGCAAATGACCACTTTGTCAGCATGAATGTGCCGACCATTATTCCAGTGCATAAAACATCCACTGTAACGTTCATCCATAGCAATAGAACAACCAGTTTTCCGGAAAGGCTTAGGCACAGACAAATAGTCCCAAACAGCTTCACTGTACCAAAGCTCCCGGTTAGCTTCAATTACTTGCATTATGTCCTGAGGGACATATGGGAACTCCAAACCATACTCCATAGTGACACGCTTGTTCAACATTCTCTGCAAACGTGCAAGTTTCGGTAAGGATCTATTTTTCCCCATACCAGGAGGCACACAGGAATCCAATGACTTGCTCACCATAGACCCAGCCGGTGTCTGAAGTGAACTAGTAACTTTTGACAATGTCTCATTTACAGTGCTGTGTGGCTCCACACAAGGTGACATCTTCCCAGAAGACACGGTGCTCGCTGGGAACATTCTTGGTCCCATAATTGACTGCATCGCCGAAAAAGACATGGCCACACTCTGATCTTCTCAGCACGATCACGAGGCCTCTCTTCTTCTCTGGCGCCAAACACACACTCACACGCGTCCCACGCGGTATCAAGCAGGGTAGACTCCTCCCACTTGTTCTTCTGATCACGTAGCTCCCGGGCTTTTACTGGCGCCCGCCGCCTACACACTCAGAAAGTCCTGCAACTTTTAACATCTTCTTCTCCTGAGAAAATGACAAAGTCCAGTTCTCACCGTAAACTCCCGGTGAAACACCTCTCCAGGTTGTGAGAATTGACAGCTAACAAATCCCGGACGATGCCCCCACATGTAGCAATAATTCTCGGTGGAGCTGCTGGTTTAAGCGGGCTTGTTACCTTCACTCTCAATACCTCTGTTTCACCAGCACCAGGTCTAGGGTTCCGTTCTGTTTACCTCTGGACGATATAAGCACCAAACACTTGAGTAGGTTTTCCAATGCTTTAATAAAGCGAACAAGGGAAGTAGCAGGAAAGCTCAAATACCTTTCTGTTGTATTTCTTCAGAACATTCTTTGTAATTGAACACTTGCAATTGTTTCGTAGGATTCAATCTTTGCCAGCCTGGATAGACATCTCTCACTTGCCTAGCAGCCAGCACGTAGCATGAACAAAAGTCTCTGCCACAGACTTATCTGGAATAAAACCCGTACGATCCCCTGCCACGGGATGTATTGGTTTGTGATGAATGTCAGATACAGTACTTGAACCTTTAAGCCAACCCGGCAGTACTATACTGTGAGATTACTTCGGAATGCGTCCTCCAACCGAGTCACCAGGCCCCTCTCCAGACCAGCACTCTGCATGATCCTTCCATGATGGGTCCTCCCCTGTGATCTTCTCAGTTGTCCAGCTTCTTCACTCAGGATAGACAGCTCAGGACCATTCCTCTGCTGCTGTGGTAGGCCCCAGACAGGCTTCTGGGCCCACCCACACGCCGCAGCGACGTGGGCCACCGGAACGGAGGACCACGAGGTGGTATTCCTAGTGCATACCTGTCGGCCAGGAGGGCCAGCAGGTGGCTGAAAATGAACCCTAAAACATGGCGTCTGTCCCATAAATACCCTCTCCCAGAATGCAACTCGGAGGACCACCTCTCCGGGACAGGGGAGCACTCATTCGCTTCAACACATTGCTTTACCAACACCTGCCGAAGGTGACGAAACCCACCGGCACAATGTGGAACTGCATGCAACGTCAGCCAAGCTGGAACAGAGGCAAATCTAACTTGCTATAATAAGCGACCCACTAAATTTACCTATCAGCGGTAGATAAGAATCTACCAGCGCTACACGTGTATGGAGCATTAGCCTTTTTCTGACATTTGTTGCTTACAAGTTAAAATCACTATTTTTTTGCTAGAAAATTACTTAGAACCCCTAAACATTATATATTTTTATTTAGCAGAGAATCTAGAGAATAAAATGGCAATATTTTATGTCAGAGTGTATCTTCGCAGCAGTCTTTCAAGCGCATTTCTTTTGGAAAAAGACACTTTAATTAATTAATAAAAAACGAAACAAGAAAGTTAGCACAATTTTTTTTGTATAATGTGAAAGATGATGTTACGCTGCGAGAATCGTGAGAGAATCATTCTAAGCAAAAAAATGTGATTCTCATTTTGGCCAGAATCGTGAAGTTCTAAATTGTACCTACAGGTAAGCCTATAATAAGGATTACCCGTAGGTACGCTAAATATCTCCTAAACTTGCACCGTTTAGGAGATATCTACTATATACGACGCCACCGGCGTGATCGGCATGTGCGCGTGAAGGAACGGTCGATCGTGTCATTTCTTTAGGGCCCTGTGTCATGACTCGCAAATGCGCGGGAGTGACATCATAGTGGCTCCGGCCAATCACAGCGGTGGAACCTGCGTACCCAGAAGAAACTCTGGGGAAAATGTAAGCCGTCTCAGCGGTGTGCAGGCACCGCTGCAAAAGCTTCGTTCTAAGGTAAGTATTTCATAATTAGCTAGTATGTGATGCATACTAGCTCATTATGCCTTTGTCTTACAGGTTTTTTGTTTTTTGCCTTCCAAGAAGAGTTGAAGCTGTTATAGCTGCAAAGGGTGGGCCAACTCAATATTGAACATTATGGACTAAGACTGGGATGCCATTAAAGTTCATGTACATGTGAAGGCAGGCGTCCCAATACTTTTGGCAATATAGTGTAGAAGGATTTAGACTCTAAGTAGATCTTATTGTTTTTAATAAAGCATCTATCACACCATTCATTGGAGCTTTTCTATCTTCCTGTCAGCGGCACACACGGATGGATGGGGTGCATTTAAAGTGTGTTTTTGATCCAGTAAGAACGTGTTGGCCTTTGACAGCTAATAGAGTCCTTACAGAACTTAGAGACTTTATGTGGACTAATTCCTTTACATGGACCATTTGAATCCCAACATAATTTATTGAAAACCACCTATTCTCCAACAGTGGCAGGGATATGAATGGATGAGCTGCGTTCGCTTTGCAAACAGTGCACCTAATCCTTGCTGGCTTTTGATAGCTACTAGTGATCTCATGGACCCTTGAGTTCATTGTATGGACCAGTTTAACTTTTGATTGAATCCACAGACTTTCTATTTATTTGTTTTGGTTGTATTTCATTTTTACTTTGTTTCCAGATTGCATCTTCTTCATTTCCCTTGTGTAGTGAAGTATGTGTTTGTGCTGGTTTCTCTGTTTTTAGTAAGTTTACTGAATTAGCCCAGCTGCATTCACTCCCCTACTTATACTGACTGTGCTTCTGAGCTTAGAATTGTGGTGCATTTTTTGGTAAAGATGAACTAACCCTTTAAAAAGAAAAGAATTACAACCATTTAGCAGATAAGAAAACTTGCATTAATTAAAGAGGAAGTGAACCCTGATGAGTTTTACTTCCTCTTTTTTCCCCTGCAAAGTAAAAGCATAATGGGCTAGAATGCATTGCATATTAACCCATTATGTGGCACTTACCTGCAAACGAAGCCTGTGTTGTCCCCGCTGATGGCCACATCCATCTTCGCCCCTCTTCCTTTCCGGGGCTGCGGGCTCTGGCTATGTGACTGTCCGGAGTCGTGTGACAGCACTTCCTAGTGAAGAAATGGTACGGAGAGCCGTTTCTTCACAGAGCATGCGCCGATGATATCATCAGTGCAGTGTACAGCAAATATCACCTAAACGGCGCACGTGAGGTACAAGTGACACAGAGAAGTTTACATCCACTTTAAGACTAAGGCCGGTCACAGAATGAGTGAATTTGCTTAATTCCCCCCATCAACACAGACAAAGAAGCCATCCCTGCCAGGAGAATCACATGTAAAATCCAACAGGTTGGTTGTACCAAAGTTTATCCATTGATTGACTTACCCATACATGGTTCAAATCTCAGCCGGTTCCTGTTGAATCGGCTGAGATTCGAACTGTCTGTGGATGGCTGAGCTGGTGTACAAAGAGATACCAGAACTCAGTGTGGGGAAGGTATGCGCTGTTAAGCTGTCATGAATGTGACAGCTTCCTGCACAAGGCTTATACCACAATACTTACCTGCTCTGTGCAATAGAATATCACAGAGAGGCTGCATACCTGCTCTTTTTGGGGTCCCCTGCCAGCGCTCTAGACACTCCCCTCTGTCCAGTTCCCCCGAGCTCCACTGCTGCGTTCATTGACACAGACAGCAGGACTCAGCTCCGAAATCCTGCTCCCTGGTCACTGGCTTTGACTGACAGCAATGGATCCCAGTGCCCCAGCAAAGCCAGTGAGACCCAGAAGCGAGAGGAGAGAAGAGCTACAGAAGTACATGATGCTGGATCGAATTAGGGCTCAGGTAAAAGGGGGAGTGAGAAGGGGATGCTGATACCTAAACATTTTATGCCTTAAAGGGGTTGTAAAGACATTCTATGCATTAAGATAAAAAGCCTTCTGTGTGCAGCAGCCCCCCTCAGCCCCCCTAAAACTTACCTGAGCCCTTCTCGGCGGGGCCGAACAGCAGCTCCGTGTCTGAATGGACATACAGAGCAGCAGCTCGGCTCGGGTGCCCCATAGCAAGCTGCTTGCTGTGGGGGCACTCAACAAGAGGGAGGGGCCAGGAGCAGCGAAGAGGGACCGAAGAAGAGGAGGATCCGGCCTGCCCTGTGCAAAACCAGGGCAGGTAAGTATAACATGTTTGTTATTAAAAAAAAAAAAACAATACTTTACAATCACTTCAATGCAAGAAATGCATTAAGGTAAAAAACGTTTAGGCTTTAGAACCATTTTAAATGTAAATAAAGGTGACAGGGATGCTGGCTGAGGTCATTATCCCAATATGGTAATGGTGATATCTAGACAATGACAGGAATCTCCTGGCCAGCAGTTAAATGGGCTGGGGATGAGCCACTGGGTTGAATAGCCAACAGCATTCTAGCAATGAATGATGTGGGAGCATGCTAACAGTGGACGGGGAACTCTGAGACTAATTGCCTATCAGGTCTGCCTGCCTTGTAAATGAGAGTATATGGCAGTGGGTGGATTTCATATCCTCTATTCAGTCCAATAACGGCTGTGCAATCTGTCCGCTGTCTTCTACTGTCAATCACAAGGGATGCAGACTTGATTGGGAACTGATCTTAGAGTTTCCCAAAATCTGACAAACGCACAGTGTCTGCATTCGGATCTGTGCATCTACTTCTATGGTAAATGCAGACACAGCAAAAAGCATCTCAGCATGAACAATATCTGAATTTACATTTCATACTCCTGACTACTGCACTCTAAGTACATTGTGTTCTTTGTTCAGGTTGACTGTATTTAGAAAAGCATAAGAACATATGTAATAAAAAATTTTATTTTATTAAACGAGTGTGCTGAGGTCTGTACATGTCTGTTACACGCTCGCTTGTGGCACAGTCATTACAGCATATACCCCTTAAAGTGATACTAAAGTCTTCTTTTTTCTTTTTTGTTTCAAAATAACATACATGTTGTACTTACCTGTTCTGTGCATTAGTTTTGCACAAAGCAGCCCTGATCTTCCTCTTCTCGGGTCCCTCCTTGGTGTTCCTGGCCCCGCCCTCCTGTTGAGTGTCCCCACAGCAAGCAGCTTGCTATGGGGCACCCGAGCCGAGCCACAGCTCCGTGTCCATTCAGACATGGAGCCACAGCCCGGCCCTACCCCCTCTCTCTCCTCATTGGATTACTGACTTTGGTTGACAGCAGCGGGAGCCAATGGTGCATCGCTGCTGTCTCAGCCAATGAAGAGGGAGAGTCCCGGACAGCCGAGTCTCTCGTGCAACATCGCTGGATCCAGATGGGGCTCGGGTAAGTATAGGGGGGCTGCTGCAATTTGTCCATACCCACAATTTGGTGTGGCGTGCTGAGTGTGCAGTTTTTATAGTGGGAGAGGTGACTTTGGTGGGAGGGATGAGGGCTAGAAGGAAGTTTAGTTGAGAAGATTATATAGGAGAATGTCCCAAAATAAACCTTATAGGAATAAGTCATAACTGCAACCCAGCCCTAATGTCTATAATTGTAGAGGTACAGTATCAATTAAACTAGCTACTTTCCAAATTGCATATATTATAAAATGTTATCATCGGAATTAAAAGGATTAATGCACAATGTAGTTTAGCAGGGTATTATCTAGTAAGAAAATAGTTAAAACAATTTTAAGTATTATAATCATTTGATGACTATTAATACATTTACATTTCTTTCTAAGTTTGGGTAAAGACCAAGCTTTCTTCTATCATCAGTATATGGTAAAAGGATTAGAACGAAGGTCCCCAGGTCATATTTTGCATTAAAGCACAAAATAAACATTCATTGTGTGCATCTAATCTAGCAGGGATCATACACAGCCCTTTCCTAGGAACTGTATATCACCTAAACCCAATCCGGATTTCAACTCAGAGAATAGCCAGCTCCTTATTCAGAGTCTGGTGAATAACACTAGATAAGAAATTGTATTAGCTTTGACCTGTGAACTCAGGAAATCCAACAAGCTTCAAAATAATATGTGCTCGGTATGAATTTATATGGTGCTCATATACTTGGAACCAGCAAGCGCAAAAGTCAGTGAGGTGGTAAAACCTATATTCACTCATTATATTTTTTGTTACAGAGGCTCCTGAAACGCGATCATAAGGAAATAACCCTCCTAACAATGTGCTGGAGAGCATATTGTACATAGAGCTATGAACAGCAAGTGAGTAACTGCATTTTAAATCCAATTAAAATGATGCTAAACAATATTGTTATTCTCCAAAAATAATTCATACACATCCACTACCTAAAGTGATTATAAAGATACAGTTTTTTAGTAACAAACGTGTTATAATTACCTGCTCTGTGCAATGGTTTTGCAGCCCCGATCCTCTGCTTCTTGGGTCCACTGCCGGCGATCCTGGTGCCCCCATAGCAAGCCACTTGCCAAATGCCAAATGTCATCTTCTGCCTGGTCCTTACTGTTAATCACTTTGTATGCTAAATTGTGTTATTACCTTTATTAATCCATTTTATGCTTGTCTCCTGTCAGGGTGTATGCACGATAGTTCCTGGCAACATATGGCCTTTATAAGGACAGCAGATACATGCAGTCATTGCTGATTGGTTGTCAGCTTCCTCTATCACGTGTTCCCGTGTGCTCAGTATTCTTGGCTCTCCAGTTACCAACCCGGCTTCTTGTACCTGTCTCCTGCTTCTCTCCTGGCTCTGTTCCTGGATTGCTTCCATGGACTTGCTCTTTCTTGCTCCCTGTATATGACCCTGGCTTGTTCCTGTTTACGCTTCTGTTTATGTTCCAGTCTGCTTACTGTTACTGACCTTGGCTCCTGTGACTGACTATGTTTCCTGTGCAGCCCTGCTGTTCCGGACCTGCCTATACTTTCAGAGTGCCATCTGACCCAGCTGCTTTCCATTCTGGCCTGTCTCCAGGAAGTGCTGTATCACCACAAATCCATCCGGGAACAGTACAGTTGGCAACCCATGCTTCTCTGGCCTCAGTATCCCCGGTCACCACTTTTAGGGCTACTGTGCATTCAGCATTACTTCGGCCTCAGACCAGGTATGTGACACTTAGTTTCCAACCATATAGAGTGACAATAAATTAAGTCTGCCTTTACTGCCTGGTTTGGTATCTGTTTTCTTTGATATAGCACTACTACTGGGTACCAAGTATTACTTTCCTGATTTCCTGTGATATTGCATGTTTACACACTTAACCATAGGTGTGCATAGCCTATTACTTTAGGGTGTGCACCCCAAAGCTCAAACACATATGCATGTGTGTGCATGTGTATATATACTGACAGTGTCAGTAGAGCAGTGGACGGTGTCAGTAGTCGTTATTCTTATTTTTTATTATTTGTTACAATTTTATTTTTTATCATTTTTTTTTTTACAATTTGTTTAGGAGCCCTGTTAGGGGGCACACCTGGCACACCCATTGTATTGTGCTTGGGAATGCATATTTTTTTTGTACTTCCCCTCCACTCAGTTGTAATTCACTCCCCTTTCTTAATGGGACAGGTGATTGGCCCAGCACTGTAGCATGGGGAGAGAGCCCTGGGAGCACCATGTAAGCTAGAATGAAAGCTGGCCACACAGGTACAGATTTCCTTTGTTTAGCCCATGAGCTGAACAAACAAAATATAAAAGAATCCTCTATCCATGCTAACAGCGCTGATGGACAACTCTCCTTACCAGGATATTGTATTCTAACAGGCAGCACTGTTGGCTGTCAGAATACCTGAAAAGTGACTGCTGCTGATTGGCTGTAGTCACTGTTTAGCTGACAATTTTTCAATAGGCACCTTCAACAAAAGACAACTAAACAGGTAACTTTTACTGAATGGAATGGTTCCAGCAGGAGCATACACTGCTTGAGTTTCAGCTAAGTCAGCGAGAGTTGCTCGAAATTCTTGTAGTGTATGGCCAGCTTAAAGCAGAACTATACTCACCTTCTATCCAGTGGTGCGGTATACCAGAGCGCCCCGATGGCCACTGTCATCTTTGGCTTCTGGATACCGATCTTCGGCCATTTTTATTGGCCCAGCCGGGATGAAATTCCTTCTGCACATGTGCGGGAGTTCATTCTTCTCAGCTTTGCCAAAATTTGTACACTGAGCTATGCGTGTGCAGCTCAGTGTATAGAGCATACAAGGTAATGGAACTTTAATGTAGGAGAGAGACATAGGGGTTGATTTACTAAAACTGGACAGTGCAAAATCTGGTGAAGTTGTGCATGGTAGCCCATCAGCTTCTAACTTCTGCTTGTTCATTTAACCTTCCTGGCAGTATGATTATTTCAGATTTTAGGTGCTGAAAGCGGTACCATTATTTTGCACAGAAATTTGGCGTTTTATATTATAGGCCTGTAATTCTTAGGAATAATTCACTTAAATCTGTCCAAACCAGAGTCTAGTAGACATCCCGGGTATGATAAAGTTTGAAAAACGAAATAAAAAATTATAATATATTAAATAACTATAAATAATTATAACAAATAATAATATAATAATAATAAAAATTATTCAATAATGTAATCAAATCAAAAACACTGAAATTTGCTCAGTTGCAGAATTGTCGCTTTCGTTACTTTTAGTGTTTGGTGATGGATTTCCCCACAAATCACTATCGTTCAATCCTTCAAGTGATTCTAATTTATTATAGATGTTTTTTAGCTGGTCTAAAACCACTTTTGATGTAAAGGGACAGTTTTGGTTGCTATGGACAATCTCCAGTTTCCAGGCAGAAAGAACAGTATTTATAATATAAAACTGCATGCAGGACACTGGACAGACCACTAGGGACAAAGGGGATGTGTAATTATTTGATACAGTACTGTAATCTGTAAGATTACAGTATACTGTATCTGTACTGTGTGTTTCACTTTTTTAATTTGCCACCGAACTCCGTTCCCGTGCATCGCAACGCACGCAGGGAACGGAGCTCGGCACTGTGAATCAAGTGAGACATGGCGGCTCGCCAATCACAGCAGGGAGACATTGCAGGATCCAGGGGACAAGGTAAGTAAACTCTTCCTGGATCCTGCGATGCAATCCCGAGTCTGGCTCGGGGATACCGCTTTTGGTATTGAAAATCCACCCCGAGCCAGACTCGGGAATACCGTTAGGGGGGGTTAAGCTTTAACAAAAAAAAACCTGAAAGTTGATTGGTTTCTATGCAGAGCAGCACCAAATTTTGCACTCTCCAGTTTTAGTAAATCAACCCCACAGTATGTCTTTTCTGCATTAGAATCCTGCCTGTTTGTCAAAAGTTGTATTCTTAATGAAAGTTCCACTTTAACACAGGGCTCCCTTTCTCTGCTTCCAACAGACGGACTGAAGGAATGGTGAGTATTCGCTGCTGAGCCAAAGCCCATTTGGTTTAAGCCCTGTATTTAATTATTCTTGTTTTCTGAAAATTTCCTTGCTCAACACTGTGGACTTTTGAGTGTTCATTATCACTAATTATAATACACACACTACAAGCTCATTAATTGTTCGAATCACAAGTGAAAATTTCTTGTATAGCGAGCATATAGCTAACTTAAGGCCCCAATTTTCTCCTTTTATTAGGATAGCTGCATGTTATCAGTTGTTTTATAATTTCTTCATGCAAATATATAAAACATAGCCTTTAATTCACTTACATATTTCTTCACACTAAAAAAAAACTGCATAAAGAGGGCGCCTGGGTTAGTGGGATTGTAAAAACAAGTAACACTTTATTCAGATACACTTACATAAAAGTATCTTGCAAGCTGTACACAGGGTGGATGTGGATCACCAATCAAGCAGTCAGCTGTCACAAGAGATGAGACGACCACTGTGGGGATAAGCTCAGATCTGAAGTTTTGGCCTGAAGAAGGAGGCGGCACTTCGGAAACGCGTTGCAGCCCGCCACTTTCTGATTTGGTCTTTTGCTAGCTCTGTGAGAGCAGGTGTGAGAGCTGGAGACGCTGCTGGTTATATACCTCTGTCAGGCTCCTACTTACCAGACCGGTGAGTCCGCTTGGGCAGAAGGTAGGCTCCCTTACGCGTCCGACTCGCGGCCCCCGGTAAAGCAAACAGGAGGCTCAGGAGTACGGAGTGGTATGAGAGCCTGTATGCAACAGTCCAGATACTGCAGGATGAACAGGTGAGATAGCAGGAACTGGCTGGAACACAGGCAACAAGACTGAGCAGGATTGTCAGGAGACAGGCTGGGTTTGGCAACAGACAGGCAGCAGAGGTACAGTGGAGCAGGCAAACGGATGGTCAGGAGGCAGGCCGGGTTCGGTAACAGACAGGCAGCAGAGGTACAGTGGAGCAGGCAAACGGATGGTCAAACAGGCAGAGGTCAGGTACAGGCAGAGTTCAAGGGGAGGTCCAGGAGACAAGGCCGGGTCGTCAGGTAATCAGGAACAGTTCAGATACAAGGGTCAGGCACTAGGACGGCAAGCTGTTGATCAGGCAGCACTGATCACAGAGGGACGCCGGCTTAAATGGGCCGTTTGGCGCCAAACGACGTGCACGCGCGCGCACCAGCACACACAGGCGCGCGCACCCGCCAACGCCCGCGCGCGCGCCCCCGCACACCGGCGTGCACAACAGGCCGACCCCGGACACACACGCCAGCACCACGAGGAACGCGCACAGCGGAGTCCACAGGAACGCGCGCGCCAACGCGGCCCGACGCGCCCCGACGCACACCGCCGGGAGCACCCTGCCCGCCGAGGTACGCTCTCTGACAGTGCCCCCCTCTCAAGGGCAGCCTCCGGATGCCCAGCTGGGCCAACCTGGTTGCGTGAGAGTCTTTGAAGGCTTGTAGCAATTCCTCAGCATGGAGATTACTTTCAGGCTCCCAAGAGTTGTCCTCGGGTCCGTACCCCCTCCACTTAATGAGATACTGGATCTGATTCTGTCTTTTTCTACAATCCAGGATTGCCTCGATTTCAAATTCCTCCTCATTATTGATCAAAATAAGCTCAGGTGGCTTGGCATTACGGTCAGAGAAGGAGTCAGGAACAACTGGTTTCAGAAGTGATACATGAAAAACCGGGTATATTCTAAAAGAATCCGGCAGGTTGAGTTCATACGCAACATCATTTACTCTTCTTTTTACCTGGAAGGGACCCATAAACTTAGGTCCCAATTTTCTGGAAGGACAAGCCATCTTTAAATTACTTGTGGATAGCCACACTTGGTTACCAGGCTCTAGGATAAGTTCCCCACGTCTTTTCTTGTCAAACATCCTCTTAAAAGATGCCTGGGACTGGGCCATGGTCTCCTGCAGAATCTTACAATTAGTAGAGAAGAACTCCATTGTTTCAGTCACTGCTGGAAGGGCACATTCCGGGATAGAGCTGGGAAGGAAGGAAGGATTAAATCCATAATTGGCAAAGAATGGCGTTTGGTTGATGGCTGAATGCAGAGAGTTATTGTACGAAAATTCAGCGACTGGTAACAGAGACACCCAGTCATCTTGCGAAAATGCAGAAAAGCAACGGAGGTATTGCTCCAGCGTCTGGTTAGTTCTTTCCGTCTGGCCGTTTGTCTGGGGGTGATAGGCCGAAGAGAATGCCAGCTCAATTTCAAGAGCACCACACAGTGCCTTCCAGAACCGGGAGGTGAACTGGACACCACGATCTGATACAATATTAGCGGGTACCCCATGTAGTCTCACTATTTCTTTGACAAAGATCTTCGTCGTTTCTACGGCCGTGGGTGTACCCTTCATGGGGAGAAAGTGTGCCATTTTGGACAGTCTATCAATCACAACAAAGATAGTCGAGAAACCTTCAGATGGGGGTAGTTCTACGATGAAATCCATCTAAATCATTCTCCAGGGCCTGTCAGGAATTGGTAAGGGTTTCAACAAACCCCAGGCCCTTGTGCGATTACTCTTGCTCCGGGCACAAGTGTGACAAGAACTGACATAATTCCTACAATCCTCAATCAATTGTGGCCACCAAAAGGTGCGTTGCACCAGTTCAGTTGTCTTCCGGGCCCCGAAATGACCTGCCAGCTTGTGGTCGTGGCACAATTCCAGTACCGGCACTCTAAGTTTCTCAGGAACCATGATCTTGCCTTCGTGCCAAAGCAACCCGTCGCTTAAGCTGGTCCCAGTAGGTTGGGGAATTTCTGAGGAGGCTTGCCTAATTCTGGAAATTAAATCTCCCTGAAGAAGTAAAAAATTTCCCGCCGGCAGGATAGTGTCTGGAGGAGCGGTTTCCTTGGAATCATGAAACATTCGTGACAATGCATCTGGTTTCACATTTTTAGAGCCAGGTCTGTAAGTGATGTGAAATAAGAAGCAGGAGAAGAAGAGCGCCCATCTAGCCTGTCGTGGTTTAAGTCTCTTGGCAGATCTTAAGTATTCCAAGTTTTTGTGATCAGTATAGATGAGAATAGGATGTACAGCACCCTCCAGAAGATAGCGCCACTCCTCCAGATCCGTCTTGATGGCCAAGAGCTCCCGATCTCCCACATCATAATTCCTTTCAGACATAGAGAGTTTGCGAGAGAAGAACGCTATTGGGAACAGAAGAGCCTTGGGGCCCTGGCGCTGAGAGAGTACTGCCCCTACTGCAATCTCTGAAGCATCAACCTCCAGCACAAACGGTAGGGCAGGGTTAGGGTGCTTGAGGATAGAGGCAGATGTGAACAGACCCTTTAATTTTTCGAAGGCCGATTGTGCCCTGGACGTCCAACAGAATCGGGTTCCCTGTTTTGTAAGTTCCCTAATGGGGGCAATGATTTTAGAAAAGTCTTTAATGAATTTCCTATAAAAATTGGAAAATCCTACAAAGTGTTGGACCCCTTTCCTGTCTGTAGGTGCAGGCCAATCCAGGATGGCGGACACCTTCTGTGGGTCCATCTTAATACCTTCAACAGAAATAATGAGTCCCAGAAATTGGATACATTGGAGTTCGAACTCACATTTGTCAAGTTTAGCGTATAAACCGTGTTGCCTGAGCCGAGCAAGGACGTGCCTGCGATGATCAGCCAAGGAAGAGGAAAAGATAAGAATGTCATTCAGGTAAACGATGACGTAGAGGTCCAAAAATTCCCTAAAAATGTCGTTCACAAAGTGTTGGAAAGTGGCTGGGGCATTACAAAGACCGAAGGGCATAACGAGATACTCGAAATGCCCAAAACGAGTGCGAAAAGCGGTCTTCCACTCGTCTCCCTCTCGGATGCGGATTAGGTTATAGGCTCCGCGAAGATCCAATTTCGTGAAAATTCTGGCAGTTCCCAACCTTTGGAATAACTCAGGCACCAGGGGTAGCGGGTAGCGATTTTTAATCGTTATCTTGTTTAATTCTCGATAATCGATGCATGGTCGAAGAGAATGATCCTTCTTCTCTACAAAGAATAAGCCAGCACCGGCCGGGGAAGTGGACGGGCGGATAAACTTCTTCTTCAAATTTTCGTCTAAGTACTGCTTCAGGGTGCCCAGCTCCTGCTCAGTCAACGGAAAGATCCGGCCGAAGGGTACCTCGGTTCCAGGTAGCAACTCTATAGGACAGTCGTAGGGCCTGTGTGGAGGTAGTATCTCTGCGCCTTTCTTGCTGAAAACATCCGAGAAATCTCGGTAGGGCTCTGGAATAACTTGGAGCAGGTTTGCATCAGGATGTAAACAGAGAAGTTGGGAAACCTCAAGGTCGGCTCTTTGCAGACAATGTTGTTGACAGTACTCTGAGAGAAACTCAATACTTCCAGCAGCCCAGTTGATTTGGGGGTTGTGAACCTGCAGCCATGGCATTCCAAGAATGACTGGGAAGAGAGGTGAGGAGATAGCATCCAAACAGAGATATTCCCGGTGCTGAGGGCCCATAATAGCTTCTAAGGGGACGGTTTCCTGAGTGACCGGGCCGGAACGGAGGGCAGAACCGTCTGCAAGATGAACAGCCAGGCTTTGAGTCTTGGGTTGGAGAGGTATGTCATGTTGAGTAGCAAAGGTCAGGTCGATAAAACAACTGCAGGCTCCGGAATCAATGATGACTGGAACTTGGATAGCCTTTCCGGGAAGCTGTAAAGTGACAGAGATAGTTAGATGTGTACCAGGTGTTGGCAAAATAGTGGCACAGGTACGAACAGCGGAACGACACTTACGCGTTTTGTTAGGGCAAAGGCTGGCGTAGTGCCCAGGTTCTATACAGTAGAGACAAAGGTTATGAGCCCGTCTGCGTAACTTCTCTTCAGGAGTCAAAGAGGAACGAAGCAGACCAAGCTGTATGGGTTCTGGTGCATCACTAGCCGGAACTGGTGGTGGAGCGGGAGGCCTACTGGGAGGATTGGGAACTTGTGGGAGCATCCAGGTGGGACGATAGGTACTGGTGGATCTTTCGGTACGTCGTTCTCTCAACCTACAATCAATTTGAATGGACAGGTTGATTAATTCTTCCAGAGTCTGAGGCACCCCAACCCGTGCTAGCTCATCCTTGAGAGGATCTGACAAGCCCATCCTGAACTGATGGCGCAGAGCTGCGTCGTTCCACGCCGTATCTGAGCTCCAGCGCCTGAATTCGACAGCGTAATCCTCTGCAGCTCGACGACCTTGACGGAGGGAGTGTAGGGTGGCTTCTGCAGTGGCAGTTAGCTGGGGGTCTTCGTAAAGTTGAGACATTGCCCCAAAGAAGGCATCCAGACTTTCCAAGACGTCAGATTTCTGCTCCAAAAGTCGGTGGGCCCAAGTTTGAGGTTCACCAGATAACAAGGAGATAACGAAGCCCACCTTAGTAACCTCTAGAGAGAAGGTGCGTGGCTGAAGGGCGAAAAAGAGATTACATGCATTCCGGAAAGCACGATACCTACTTCGGTCTCCAAAAAATCTTTCTGGTACTGGTACTTTGGGCTCTGGAGGTAGCATGACTACGGAGGGTGCTGAGGTTGCAGCTGCGGTTCCTTGTGGACCGGAGGGTACAGATAGGGCCTGTACACGCTCTTCCAGACTTGAATATCCCTCTTGTAAGCTTTTCACCGCTTGGGTCAATCCCGCCAGATGTCTGCAGAGCTCATCCATAGGGGAAGCCCCCTGCCCGGACTCGGTCATGGCTGCCTGATACTGTCAGGCTCCTACTTACCAGACCGGTGAGTCCGCTTGGGCAGAAGGTAGGCTCCCTTACGCGTCCGACTCGCGGCCCCTGGTAAAGCAAACAGGAGGCTCAGGAGTACGGAGTGGTATGAGAGCCTGTATGCAACAGTCCAGATACTGCAGGATGAACAGGTGAGATAGCAGGAACTGGCTGGAACACAGGCAACAAGACTGAGCAGGATTGTCAGGAGACAGGCTGGGTTCGGCAACAGACAGGCAGCAGAGGTACAGTGGAGCAGGCAAACGGATGGTCAGGAGGCAGGCCGGGTTCGGTAGCAGACAGGCAGCAGAGGTACAGTAGAGCAGGCAAACGGATGGTCAAACAGGCAGAGGTCAGGTACAGGCAGAGTTCAAGGGGAGGTCCAGGAGACAAGGCCGGGTCGTCAGGTAATCAGGAACAGTTCAGATACAAGGGTCAGGCACTAGGACGGCAAGCTGTTGATCAGGCAGCACTGATCACAGAGGGACGCTGGCTTAAATGGGCCGTTTGGCGCCAAACGACGTGCACGCGCGCGCACCAGCACACACAGGCGCGCGCACCCGCCAACGCCCGCGCGCGCGCCCCCGCACACCGGCGTGCACAACAGGCCGACCCCGGACACACACGCCAGCACCACGAGGAACGCGCACAGCGGAGTCCACAGGAGCGCGCACCAACGCGCGCTGACGCGCCCCGACGCACACCGCCGCGAGCACCCTGCCCGCCGAGGTACGCTCTCTGACAACCTCCTTATGGCAGGTCTGAGCTTATCCTCACAGTGGCCTTCTCATCCCTTGTGATGGCAGACTGCTTGATTGGTGATCCACATCCATCCTGTGTGCAGCTTTTATGTAAGTGTATCTGAATAAAGTGTTACTTGCTTTTACTATCACACTGACCCAGGTGCCCTCTTTCTGCTTTTATTTGTTTATCTGAGGGAACTCCCATTTCCTGATGAGGATCTGCCGGTGACTGTGTGTGCAATCCCCATCCACCTGTGGATCCATCCATCCTGTGGACTTCTCCTTGAAGTCCACTATGGACTGTATGGACTAATTCTTATTAATTCATTTTGGGTATATTTTGTTGTTTCCCCCCTCCCTCACTGTTATTGATCCCTTATGATCCACCTTATAGCTGCCAGTGAGCGCTGACTCACACACTACCTGACAGTTCTGTGTGATAAATTGCTTATTTCTTCACACTAGTAAGCACCATCATGTTTCAGATCAGACTGTATAATTTGCTAAAATATATCATTATGACTCGAGTTGATACACGGAGTTGATACAGACCAGCTGAGAGATAATATCAGGATTGCAAAGGGGTCTTTGTTCTGTAAAACAGTGGGCTCAAGGTGGGAGTGGGCAGATGGTGTAATTATCATCATGATATTGTTAACTAGTAGATGTAAATGAGAAAGCAGGGGGCAGGACGGTCTCACGATCTTCGGCCATTTTTATTTTATTTCATTCCTTCTGCACATGTGCGGGAGTTCATTCTTCTCAGCTTTGCCAAAATTTGTACACTGAGCTACGCGTGTGCAGCTCAGTGTATAAAGCATACAAGGTAATGGAACTTTAATGTAGGAGAGAGACATAGGGGTTGATTTACTAAAACTGGAAAGTGCAAAATCTGGTGCAGCTGTGCATGGTAGCCCATCGGCTTCTAACTTCAGCTTGTTCAATTAAGCTTTGACAAAAAAAAACCTGGAAGCTGAATGGTTTCTATGCAGGACTTTAGTAAATCAACCCAATGGAGTCTAAAACCTTGCAAAAGTGTTGACACTTTCCTTCAGCAGTAGGAAGCACAGAATGTGGTAGGGAATGTGGTCACCCCACACACCCAAAAGTGTGTCAGATGTAAAGATCATTTATAGTGGCCTCATACAGCAATAAAGTGAGGATTCTACAAATAGGCACCTGGACAGGTAAGTATGAAGTATCTTCTTTTACAGGAACATTTTTACTTTTTTCCCCCAAAGACAGGGTTGCTTTATTGGTTCTTTAAACGGACCTCCTAAAGTGATCCACTTCCCGTTTATGATTCCTTCTGCTGGATGCCAGTATCATGTCAAATTTTGACATTTAACCCTTTTCAAAAACAGGAGGCTTGCTCCCAGTTCACATCATAGGAAATTTCCACTCCTATGCAGCCATACACAGAGGCTGATATCTAGAAGGCATAATGTGATGGGGAGTCTATGAGCAAAATTCTTCCAAGAGACAGTGACATCATCCTAACATAATGAATTCCTTGGTATTGCATAGATCAGATGATGTCAGAGTATGTTCATTGGCAAAAAGTTGGGTTGAAAGAGAGAATAATGAGACACAATGCACCGCTTTACGAAAAAGAATGTAGTACACTGTAGGCACCAGGAATAGAGTTATCATCTTATTTTAACATGATTTGGAAATACAGTTCTGCTTTAACTGAAATATACAAGGAAAAGAGAGCACACAGCTGCCCTAGTGTAATTCTAATTTAATGATACAAATGCAAATTCAAACAATAGAGGATTGCACTCACAAACATGGGACTTAGATCGCATGTACAGCAGGATGTATGTCTCCCTTCCTGGCCTGTATAACTGGCTTGGCTCCCAAGAAGGAGTGTGTTTGGACAGTTCTGCTTTAACCTCCCTGGCGGTATGATTATTTCGGATTTTAGGTGCTGAAAGCGGTACAATTATTTTGCATGGAAATTTGGCGTTTTATATTGTAGGTCTGTAATTCTTAACAATAACACACTTAAATCTGTCCAAACAAGAGTCTAGTAGATATCCCGGGTATGATAAAGTTTGAAACACAAAAACATAAATTATAATATAATAAATAAAAATAAATAATTAAAAAAAAAAAAAAATAATGATAAAATAAATTTCCCCACGATTCACTATCGCTCAATTCTGCAAGTGTTCTAATTTACTATCGCTGTTTTCTAGCTGGTCTAAAGCCACTTTTGATGTAAAGGGACACTTTTTGGTTGCTATGGACAATCTCCAGTTTCCAGGCAGAAAGAACAGTATATATAACATAAAACTGCATGCAGGGCATGGGCCAAAGCACTAGGGACAAAAGGGATGTGAAATAATTTCATACAGTACTGTAATCTGTAAGATTACAGTACTGTATGTGTTATGATTTTACACTTTTTTGAATTTGCCGCCAGGCTCCGCCCCCGTGCGTCGCGCCGCTCACAGGGAACGGAGCCTGGCACGGAGAGGCTTCGGAGGAGGACGGAGCCCAAGGACACAGCGGGGGACATCGCAGGATCCCGGGGACAAGGTAAGTAAAGCCACACCAGGATCCTGCGATGTAATCCCGAGTGTGGCTCGGGGTTACCACTAATGGTCCTGAATTTTAACCCCCGAGCCACACTCGGGAAAACCGCCAGGGAGGCTACCCTCTGCAGCTTTGTAGCACAGCAGGGGTTTGTGGATCACAAAACTTTGTGCATTAAAGAATAATAAAGAAATCTTTTTTTCAATTACATAATGTAACTTTTTTGTGTCATAAAACACTGTACTATGGAGCTTTTGATGCATCTGCAATGATGAGCAAGTGAACAGAATAACTACCCCCCCCCCCCACACACACACACACACACACACACACACACACACACACACACACACCTATAGAAGAGCCAACTCTGTTACACACAGAATTCCTGGAGTTGCTGCTGTTTGGTGCGTACACCAGTACCAGGAGGAACTATTTATATATGAGGGGTTGCCCTCCCACAGGCCAAGTGGGGGGACCTGGTGGGAGCTGCTTCATATGTTTTAGTTTGTGTTGTATGGTTAATAGGTGAGTTTTATTGTTTGCAATGTTTACGTGTTGTGTTTTTTTTCTCTCTCTTTGCCCTTTGCTGTGTATGGATGGTACCAATAATATCTGGTAAGACTTATGTTTATTTTATACTTATGTTATGTTTTATTTTCAGATGTAATATATTTTTTTCGTTGTCGTTTGTTATGTAAACTGCTTCAAGTCAATGTCCTGAAGAAGCGTGATGAAACCTCAAAATGTGTAGACGACAGAAGCGTTTATGTCTAGAACATTATATGTGACACATGATGTGATGTGATGTAATATTTTCCTACTGAATTTTAATTATTTTGTAAAAAAAATGATATTTTTATGTAATATTGCATTTGTTATTAAGCTTTTTATAACACTGGTAAGGTATATTTAAAATCCTATTCTTTTCGGCTGTTTGTACAAGTCCATGTATTTACATATGAAATAAAATTTCTGCCTGGAGCTCCAAAGGGACCTCATCTTCACCTTATTTATAAAACTTAGTTAACATTCAATTTGCAAATTGACCAGTCTTGATATATTTAATAAATCAACCCACTTTAATCAGCCACATGCAAAATGGTTGCAGCTTATTGTTACTGGGATAAGATCTTGCTAAACGGTCTTTTATTGATAGAGGTGACCCTTTTTTTAGTACTCTACATAACTGAAAAAATAAGGGCAATGCTCTCTGCTCTTCTCCAACTCCACAGGTGTTCCTAGCCTAAAATAAACCACTTGCTTCTGAACAAGGAATAAAAAAATAAATAGTTAACACTAAAAAGCACCTAGAATAATCACAGTTTTGAGTGGTATCAAAGTCCCTTTTAACCGGTATAGTTATGCTTTAGCAAGAGGTGATCTTTCAGCAAAAAAGCACTCCCGTGGTGCAGAGAAAGTCAGCTAATTTCAGCTGAAAATGCAGAAAAAAGCATTGCGCCATCACTTTTTCATGGTACTGAAAGTAAGTTAGTGTCACTTGAGAGAAGGCAGAGGAAGACTTATTGCTACCAACCTGCTGAGATTTACAGGAGCTGGCAGGGATTTAAGTAAATGAGTGAGCTTCAAAAGTAATTCACTGGTTTCCTGGATTTTTTTGAAACACAGGAGAATAGTTTATCTTTCTTAAAACTCTTTTAAAGGAATGTTTCTCATTCCAAAATAAACTAGATACTGAGTGAAACTCATTGTTTTCTACAACTGCATTTACAAAGTAGGGTTACTGTTTTTATTTTCTCCATCTGATGGTAACAATCAAGCTACAAAGTGCCATTAAAAGGAGAACATTCCCATAATTATAAAGCCAGGAAATGTACATTTAAAACAGCTATAGAACAGCTATAGAACATACAAAGGGATGTCTTTCCCTATGTAGCCAAGTCCTGTACCCCTTGAGGCCTAATGGTGACCTTCACAGTTAGGAACAGCTGACATCCTTCTGTGTAGTTGCAAGGCATAGTGGGTGCAATGCAAGGTAGACTGATGGGCGCCAAACACTTCTTGAATGCAAAGAGATTTATTGTCTCTTAAAAAGAACTGTGGGAGAGAGGGAGGGTTAGGGCCAGGACACCCTTTAGTAGATGCAAAGTTAATTGTCAGACTCCAAGACTTCTATAGGCAGACAGCCATGCAAGTAAAGGCATCCAACTAGACACCATGTCTGCATGAGTGGGACCGCTATCTCCTATGGAAACAATCTTGTAATAGTTGCTAACAACGGTTGCAATGAACTCCTACACTTCTACTACAATCTCCTATTGTAGAACTTCACTCAGCTAAGCTCCCAGTCTTTCGCTAGACCATCAGATCCACTAGCCACTGGATCTCCTGAGCTTTTCCAATCTTCTCACTCAGTATCTTACTCAAGCGTCACCCCCGCATCCCTGCTGGGTCCCTGGCTTAGCACACAATAATGCTCCGCAAGCGTCATCTCCACTTGCTGGGTCCCTGGCTTGGCGCCTGCTGAAGTTTCCAAATTCTTCACCGTCCCCGGCTGGTGAGAATACTGCTCAGGTACTTGATTCAGCTACCAGTGGCGACAGCTTTCCCTCTACATCCGACCACAGCTGGTTCTCCAGCCGGCATAACCGTTGCTTCTGGTTGGACTACAAGCCACAGTCCCAACCCTACGCTGCTCTCTTGCTTCTGAATAGGCCCTCAGACAGCCTAGCAGCCAGATGTCCCTGGGATAGGCCCAAGGCTTATGGCCTAGCAGCCCAGGGCATTACAACACACGTCCACACAGATAGCCATCCAGGTGGCACAGAACCCCGATCACCTGACTCAACCCGAATAAATAGGTTTTTCCAGCAGGCCAAGAGATCAAGAAAATCCTTGCCCATTGGCTGAGACACCCCATTAATTCCTAGTCTGTCCTTGCAATGCCCTTGTCTTGGCTTAACCTCCCTGGCGGTAATCCCAAGTGTGGCTCGGGGTTAAATTTCAGAACCATTAGCGGTAACCCCAAGCCACACTTAGGATTGCATCTCAGGATCCTGGTCCAGGTTACTTACCTTGTCCCCAGGATCCTGCAATGTCCCCCCGCTGTGTCTGCAGGCTGTGTCCTCCGCCTGATGCTCTGTGTGCTGGGCTCCGTTCCTTGTGAGCTTTGTGATGCATGGGGGTGGAGCCCGGTGGCAAATTCAAAAAGAACAAAATTCATAACACATAGAGTACAGGCATACCCCACTTTTAAGTACACAATGGAGTTTATTTACTAAAGCTGGAAAGTGCAAAATCAGGCTCACTTCTTCATAGAAACCAATGAGCTTCTAACCTCGGCGTGTTCAGTTAAGCTTTGGTAATAAAACCTGGAAGCTCATTGGTTTCTATGCAGAAGTGAGCCTGATTTTGCACTTTCCAGCTTTAGTAAGTAAACCCCATTGTGTACTTAAAAATAGGGTATGCCTGTACACTGTAATCTTATGGATTACATTACTGTGTTAAATCATTTCACATCCCTTTTGTCCCTAGTAGTTTGTCCAATGCCCTGCATGCACTTTTATAATATATATACTATTCTTTCTGCCTGGAAACTAGAGATTGTCCATGGCAACCAAAAAGTGTCCCTTTACATCAAAAGCGGTTTTAGACCAGCTAGAAAACAGCGATTGTAAATTAGAACACTTGCAGAATTGAGCGATAGTGAATTGTGGGGGAATTCATTTTATTATTATCATATTATTGTTTTTGTATAATTATTTATTATATATTATATTATAATTTATGATTTCGTGTTTCAAAATTTATCATACCCGGGGTGTCTACTAGACTCTTGTTTGACAGATTTTAGTGTGTTATTACAAAGAATTACAGGCCTACAATATAAAACGCCAAATTTCTATGCAAAACAATGTACCACCTTGAGATGCAAAAATCTGACATAATCATACCGCCAGGGTGGTTAATGTCTCCAGGTACCCAGCCACCTAGCGACAGAAGAGAGAAGTGCAGTAATTTCAGAGTTAGGGTGAAATCAATTAACCTCCTGACAATTAGCCAAGGCAACTATCACTTGGCAGATAAATTTAATAGCAACCCCGCCTAAACACCAGGGTGCTACATCCTCCCCCTGCCTAGGAAAACTACGTCTCGGAGTTTGCAGAAAATAATTTGACCTCTCAAGCCTGAGAGTGAATCCTGGCAAAAACTGGGATGGATGGGGAAACAAGGGAAGGAATAGTGATAACAACAATACACGTGGCGTGCCACATGAAATAACCATGCATAACATTTACAGGAACAAGTGGCCGTTCACAAAATGGCAAATAAATTACAGACATTATATACAGTTTTACGTGTGGCGTACCACCCGAACAGTTAAAGGAAAAATATACAAACATTAACCCTATATCCTAACTATCTATCTAATATATATATATATATATATATATATATATATATATATATATATATATATATATATATATATATATATATATATATATATATATACAGTCAGGTCCATAAATATTGGGACATCGAAACAATTCTAATCTTTTTGGCTCTATACACCACCACAATGGATTTGAAATGAAACAAACAAGATGTGCTTTAACTGCAGACTTTCAGCTTTAATTTGAGGGTATTTACATCCAAATCAGTTGAACGGTGTAGGAATTACAATAGTTTGTATATGTACGTCCCACTTTTAAGGGGACCAAAAGTAATTGGACAATTGGCTGCTCAGCTGTTCCAGGTGTAAGTTATTCCCCCGTTATCCCATTTACAAGGAGCAGATACAAGGTCCAGAGTTAATTTCAAGTGTGCTATTTGCATTTGGAACCTGTTGCTGTAAACTCTCAATATGAGATCCAAAGAGCTGTCACTATCAGTGAAGCAAGCCATCATTAGGCTGAAAAAACAAAACAAACCCATCAGAGAGATAGCAAAAACATTAGGTGTGGCCAAATCAACTGTTTGGAACATCCTTAAAAAGAAAGAACGCACCAGTGGCCTCAGCAACACCAAAAGACCCGGAAGACCACGGAAAACAACTGTGGTGGATGACTGAAGAATTCTTTCCCTGGTGAAGAAAACACCCTTCACAACAGTTGGCCAGATCAAGAACACTATCCAGGAGGTAGGTGTATGTGTGTCAAAGTCAACAATCAAGAGAAGACTTCACCAGAGTGAATACAGAGGGTTCACCACAAGATGTAATCCATTGGTGAGCCTCAAAAACAAGAAGGCCAGATTAGAGTTTGCCAAACAACATCTAAAAAAGCCTTCACAGTTCTGTAACAACATCCTGTGGACAGATGAGACCAAGATCAACTTGTACCAGAGTGATGGGAAGAGAAGAGTATGGAGAAGGAAAGGAACTGCTCATGATCCAAAGCATACCACCTCATCAGTGAAGCATGGTGGTGGTAGTGTCATGGTGTGGGCATGTATGGCTGCCAATGGAACTGGTTCTCTTGTATTTATTGATGATGTGACTGCTGACAAAAGCAGCAGGATGAATTCTGAAGTGTTTCGGGCAATATTATCTGCTCATATTCAGCAAAATGCTTCAGAACTCATTGGACGGCGCGTCACAGTGCAGATGGACAATGACCCGAAGCATACTGCGAAAGCAACCAAATAATTTTTTTAAGGGAAAGAAGTGGAATGTTATGCAATGGCCAAGTCAATCACCTGACCTGAATCCAATTGAGCATGCATTTCACTTGCTGAAGACAAAACTCAAGGGAAAATGCCCCAAGAACAAGCAGGAACTGAAGACAGTTGCAGTAGAGGTCTGGCAGAGCATCACCAGAGATGAAACCCAGCGTCTGGTGATGTCTATGCGTTCCAGACTTCAGGCTGTAATTGACTGCAAAGGATTTGCAACCAAGTATTAAAAAGTGGAAGTTTGATGGACGATTATTAATCTGTCCCATTACTTTTGGTCCCTTCAAAAGTGGGAGGCACATATACAAACTAAATAAATAAATAAATATGATGCGCTAGAGTGTGCTAACCGTGCCCTAATCCTGGCACACAGAGATACAGTGCATATACAACAGAGTATAAAAAAAATTAACTCCAATATGTGCTATATCCCCCAAGATAAACAAACTTAATGTGCACAAATAAACAGTGCAGTGAACATGTGAAATGGTAATATCAACAAAATGCTCCAAACTGAATCAGTGCAAACCAGGTGCTAAAAGTGCAATAAACAAATAAATAATAAATAACGTTAATTCATAAATGATTCATATATGCAAACAAAAACTGAAAAATGACATGTGCCAGCGAAAAAGTGCAGAGTGTCACACAATACATATACTTAATCGTCCATCATAAAATAGACATATATTAAACACAAAAGTCCTTAATGAAAGTGATGACAACTGTGCTTCAGTGATGATGTTTTCAAACGTTCTGCGATTCCATGTGCCACATATCATGCGATGGGGAAATGAAAGGTGACCCCCCCAAGGTAAAGCGCTCACCTTAGGGAATGTGACTAAGTTGCTAGACAGAGTCAGGAAACGCTTATGAGCCACCCAGGGCTCAGTGTGGATCACAGGAAAACAGGCTCCAGCATAGGCTCAAATCATAGATGAAAAGAGAAAGGAACCATATGGTGTGATAATGTTTAAAAAGTATTTATTAACAAGGTCAGATAAAAAACTCTCCCCCAGAAGGGGGTACTCACATTTTGAGGGTGCGTCAGTGCATCACTCAGAAGAGGCATAAAATCTGGATAAAACAATGAGGTAATAGATGTAGCAGTGAGGTTATGGAGACCGTCCCAGCACAGACAGCTGCTGCTGCCTAACACCCCGTCCTGGCCCCTCCCCTACGCCTCTTCGACACAGGGCATACGTGTCATCATCAGGGGGAATGTGATTTGTAGTTTTTCAGAGGAGGACTGCCGAGGTGATAGCCTATCTTTATTGAAATGGTTACATGTATGTGGTCACAAAGTGTCTAAGAAAAAGTTACAATGGTGTTAAAAAAACAGTTGAATATTTGTGCTCACAAAAGGAGAAAGAAGAGTCAGTCACAAAAGAGCTGCGGCTCTTATGGGTCTGCCCCGCCCACTTAACAGGAAGGACATGCTCACCTTCCTAGGTATGATTGTTTACTGCCGCCAATGGATACCTGACTGCTCTTTCAATGACAATATATTGAGACAAGCAACCCTCTCTGAAATGTCTGATACTGTAAAATGGTCTGATGAAATGTTAAATGCTTTTGCCATGTTGAAATGTGCAATGGTTACCAGCCCGAGCCTCGGCCTCCTTGAATATGGCAAAATGTTTCATTTGTTTGCCAGGGAAAATTGCAGAACCATGGCGGGAGTACTGGCCCAGGAACATGGTGGGAGACTGCGCCCTGTAGTTTTTTCTCAAAGATGGTCCTGGTGCAGGTTCAGGGCATGCCCGCGTGACTCAGAGCTCTAGCGTACTGTGCGATGGTGGTTGGTGGCAACTTCTTTCACTCTGGGACACGGCACCACACTTCACACCACCAACAATGTGTCAATCTTGTTGAAAAATGTACATGCACAGCACATGTCTGCTCAGAGGTTGAGCGGATATAAGGTGATTTTGCTGTCCAATGGAAAATTGCACATCAAATATGCTTCTCCCACTGCAGGCCCAGCACCAATTTAAAACGCCCTTTTAGGATTAAAAGGAGAACAGGATGAGGTAGTGCCACAACATGACTGCATAAACCTCATTCACCAAGACACATCACCCAGGTCTGATTTATCTTCCACAGCACTACCAGACACACAGAATGTTTTTGTGGATGGTTCTTGCTCTAGGCTATAGTACACTGCAGAGCACACACAGGCCAACAGACAGAGATAGCCAGGAGAAATGAGCAGGTCTGGCTGACCTTGCTGCTAAACAAGCTGCTATCTCACAGACAGCAGACATCCAAATTGCTATGCTGATACCTGACCTATCCCCATTTGAACAGTCACTTGCAGATCTCCAGGATTATGCATAAAATTATGAGTTAAGGGACTGGAATGGAAAGGGTGTGTAGAGAGATCCAAGGTCTGAACTTCTTTGCAAAGAGGGGAAACCATGTATACCAACGGCAAGTGCATTCACAGTACCACAGAATAGGCCATGCAGGTATACAAGTCACGGCTGATCTCACACACATGCCAAACTAGGCAAAAGACAGGAATATCTTTTGATAATTGTGGATATGTTCTCAAATGGTCCAGCTTTTATACCCAGGGTCTGCCAGGACTTGGTAAAAACTCTCAAGATAGAATGGAAGTTTCACATTCCCTACCACCCTCCAAGTTCAGGAATAGTAGAAAGAATGAATAGAACAATAACAGACAAGATAAGAAAGGCCACAGGAGGAACCTTTTCCAACTGGAGAAAGGTCCTCCCAGCAGTCCTGGCAGAAATAAGTTTTTTGAAGTTTTGATGGGTAGACCTTTCCCCACCCCATAGGCCATAGCACCTTTAGAGGTAGAAAAGGGAGATTTAGACTTAATACAGGAAGAATATGTAAGAAAACTGGTTGAAATATTGCATACAGTCAAAGAAATGTTGCTCGCACCTCTCCTTTTTCTTCACAGGAAGCTACTCACCTCTTCAAGGAGGGAGACACAGTGGTGGTCCAACAGCTGAACAGAAATAAGAAGCAAGAGTATCCCTTTGGACCTCCTACCACAGTGGTTGTAGTGACCAGAACAGCTATCCTGGTGGAAAACTGCCAGTCCTGGATCCATGTCAGCCGAGTGAAAAAGGTTGCCCAAAGCTCCAAGAGCAGGAAGGAGATCCTAAACACAGGAGGCCCTCAAGCAGAAGTCCAAGCAGATGAAGGAGGAGTTCCTGGAAAAGCAGGTCCAGCCAGAGAAGATGACCTTGCTTATTTCACCACATACTTCTGGCAAAGCATTTTGCCTCCTGTTCCTGATCACCCCGATAGTGTTCCCGCCCACTTGGATCATCACTAACTGTATTTACCACCCTGAAGATTTGGGTGCCATTAAAAGTATTTGTGTGAACACACATACACAGGAGAACATTACAGTGATACAAGTTAGAAACAAGAGAGACATTGAGGATAATTTTGCTGATAAAATGCTTTTGCTAAAATTTAAATATGCTTATGCTCAGAAATCAGGATTTCAGAAATTTTGGATTTGTAGCAAATTGCACCCTAGCACTGTTAGGATACCATTAATGGCCATGTCTTTGAATATCACCCTCTTTCCCCTTGATCTCATAAATATCAGTAGAAGAACAAACAATACCATTACCTTTCACATTATTAGTAGAAGCCATAATCCTACTTGGTGTTTTAACTTAGGAAATTCCACTAGAAATGCTCACACTTGTAGTATGTATTATCAGAAACAGACTAATTGCACCATCGTGACAAGGATGTGAGATCATACAAATATGATCTAAGAGGGGATTGTAAGGATATTTTAGCTTGCTGTCCACCATTTTAAAAGACTGTATCCATTTTAAAATAATATGTATATGTGACGTTGTGAGAAGTTAAGTTTCAATTTCTTATAAATGACCTGACCTCTTTTAAATGATGTGCTAGCCCCTTTCCGGTTAGCCTTTTCCTGTTGATAGTTTCTATATGAGAAAATAGGGCGTTATATTGTTTTATACACGTACTCAGTAAATTTCCACTCTTGCTTGCTAGATGAAACATTCTGTATGTCTGTATCTTTACCATATATTAATGAAAGGGTTGGACTTTTGTTGTGATGTCATTTTGGTTATATAAGTGGAAACATGGAAATAAATCGAGCAGATCATTCTGAGAACTAAAATGTCTTGTATGCGTGTCATAACTTTCATCAGAATGGTCTCCAGATCTAAATGGGTTTGAAGGAACACTCTAGGCAGGATATCATACGAGGGTTCACTAGCTTTTAGAACATCCCTACACCCCATCAGTTGCAATCAGGCAACAAGCAGCCAGGCCATGGTGCAAGGGAACGTACTTCTAAATACAGGCCCCCCTTGCAAATGGTAATCTCAGTCTGTCCACACAACAGCCAGGCACTGAGAAAGAGTTAATTGGTTGAAGAACAAACATGTTGAATGTCATCTCAACAGGTTACTTTTCAGAGGGAGACGCACTGGCGATTCCGCAGCACTAGCCAGCGTGACTCAAGTCGGCACTCCCTGTATCTGTCGGCAGTATTCAGTCCAGCACAGTTTCAGCAATACAGCCAACAGGAATCTTCTCCACTAGCAACAATTTTCTGTGCGAAGGTGAAGTAGCTTTCTAGCATAGCGTCCTAACTCCACAAAGTACACATTTGTAATCCACAAAGGGTCAGTGAAACACAATTCGACATCTTCTACCAGTAATATCTGAGATCAGGTAACTTCAAGGCCTCTCCTTTGGCATTTACCGTAGTAATAAATTGTTGAATGTCCTTCTTGTTTGGCTTACGGATAATCACACAGTCTAAGTTGATTTTGCGACCATAGCCCTAGGTGTGTAGCACTGAAATATACTTTTCAGCTTTCTTAGGTGACAGCATTGGAAACGACAAAGAGAATCAGAGGAAACTTCGCACAGCTTTGTCTACCTATTGGGCTTCCTTATCCAGGATTTCTTTCTCTAAATGAGCCAGTATATAATGATATAGATATCCGTATTCCTCAGCCACTTCCTTAATGCGCTGTACCTTGGACAGCCTGGGCAGGGTCTTAGGGTCTCTATACCCAGACAGAACCCACATGTCTGGATCATGAAGAAACGGGTACCCCGCAACAGTATCGGGTTTGCAATTAAATTTGGTTGCCTCCACCTGCTTAGTGGGAATCACTTTAGGGATCTAATGCTCCCAATGGCCCTCCTCAAAAGATTTAGTAATACACACAGTTGGTGCGGCACAGTTCAATCTTTACATTTGTATTAGGCCCTGGAGGAACCTCATCCTCCTCCAAGTCACACAACTGCTCCTGCTCGAGGAGCAACCGAAGCTCCTCCTCAGCATCACGGTGGTGTCTTCACCATTCATCTCCTCCTCGCCATCACGGCAGTGTCCTTGCCATGTGCCTACTTGTTGGCATCACAGCAGTGTCCTCATGTGTGTCTCCTCCCTTGGCCAATAGGGTAGCTTCTCCTTTCTGTCAATTGGGAAACGGGTCTCAGGACCCGCTACCTGAGACCCGTTTCCCAATTGAATATCGAATATTAATTCGCTATTGTCACACAACTGGGTGGACTTCTGGCACAGTGCTCTGCGCCCCGAGCCCACCCTTTTTTAAAGCCTATTAAAACCTCTGGCTCTAATCAAGTGCTTTAAAAAAAATCCACATTGGAATCTATGCGTCCAGTGCCCTGCATGTAGATCAGGGGGCCGGACGCATGGATGGGGGTGGCACCCATGCATCCCCTAAGGACGGGCTGCCACTGAGACAACAAAGATGTCAACCTTCAGAGCAATGCCTTTGGAATCATGCCTCTTTTAACTGTCAAACATTGGGGCAAAGAGACCCATGCAAAGGTGGATATCTCTTGCCCATCCCTCATTCCTGACTACAATCAGCATATGAGAGGCATTGATCTTTGGGAAATGCTGATACACATGTGCAAGACCCCAGTCAAGCCAAGACGATGTTACTTTCCCCTGTGAAGATACATCCTTGACCTGTGCATCACAGATTTCTGGCTGGTTTACAGGAGGGACTGGACAAGAAATCAGTGGGGTTGATTTACTAAAACTGGAGAGTGTAAAATCTGGTGCAGCTGTGCATAAAAACCAATCATCCTCCGGGTTTTATTGTAAAAGCTTAATTGAACAAGCTAAAGTTAGAAGCTGATTGGCTACCATGTACAGCTGCATCAGATTTTGCACTCTCCAGATTTTAGTAAATCAACTCAAGTGTGTCTGAAAAGGTTCCAGCTTGCATTTGCCCACATAAATCAAGTCAATAAGCCAGCATCCAAAGTCGACCAATCATCGTCCTCCTCTCCACCACGGATGTCTATCTTAGAACAGGGCTGGACTGGGACAAAAATGTGGCCCTGGACTTCATCCGGACCGGCCCAGGGCACAGCACATCAGGGTACAGTGCACATCAGGGTACAGTGCACATCAGGGCACAACACATCAGGGTACAGTTCACATCAGGGTACAGCACATCAGGCCACATCAGGGCACAGCACATCAGGGTACAGCACAACAGGCCACATCAGGGCACATGGCACATCAGGGTACAGGACACATGACATGTCAGGGTGCAGGACACATGGCACATCAGGGTACAGGACACTACACATGACACATCAGGGTACAGGACACATGGCACATCAGGGTACAGAACACATGGCACATCAGGGTACAGGACAGGACACATGGCACATCAGGGTACAGGACAGGACACATGGCACATCAGGGTACAGGACACAGCACATCAGGACAGGGCACATGGCACATCAGGGTACAGGACAAAGCACATCAGGACAGGGCACATGGCACATCAGGGCACAGTACATCAGGGCACAGGACATTGAGGCACAGCACACCAAGGCACAGCACATAAGGCACATGGCACATCAAAGCACATGGGGCACATCAGGATACTTGGGGCACATCAGGGTACATGGGACACATCAGGGTACATGAGGCACATGAGGATACATGGGGCGCATCAGGGTACATGGGGCACATCAGGATACATGGGGCACATCAGGATACATGGGGCACATCAGATACATGGCGTGCATCAGGGTACATGGGGCACATCAGGATACATGGGGCACATCAGGATACATGGGGCACATCAGAGTACATGGGGCACATCAGGATACATGGGGCACATAAGGGTACAAGGGGCACATCAGGATACATGGGACACATCAGGGTACATGGGGCACATCAGGATACATGGGGCACATCAGGGTACATGGGACACATGAAGATATATGGGGCACATCAGGGTACATTGGGCACATCAGGGTACATGGGGCACGTGACATCAGGGTACATGGGGCACATCAGAATACATGGGGCACATCAGGGTACATAGGGCACATCAGGGTACATGAGGCACATGAGGATACATGGGGCACATCAAGGTACATGGGGCACATCAGGGTACATGTTGCGCATCAGGATACATGGGGCACATCAGGGTACATGGGACACATCGGGATACATGGGGCACATCAGGGTACATGGGGCACATCAGGGTACATGGGGCACATCAGGATACATGGGGCACATGAGGTTACATGTGGCACATGAGAATACATGGGGTACATCAGGGTACATGGGGCACATGACATCAGGGTACATGGGGCACATCAGGATACATGGGGCACATTGTTTACTAGCCTTTTACTTCAAATGCAGAGTAGCGCAGGAAGCGTCTGATAAGTTCTCTCGCATGTCATGCTGCTCCCCGACGGCCCCTCCTCTCTTCTCGTCCATCCCAGATGATGTCACAAGCAAATAGGTATGGATGAGAAGAGAGGAGGGGCCGCCGGGGAGCAGCGTGACATGAGAGAGAACTTATCACAGACGCTTCCTGCACTACTCTGCATGCAGTTGAGAAACGATGCAATAGGCAAATTGGGCGGCCATTGAAACCGGCCCACTGAGCTATGAGCCCACCGGGAAACTCCGGGTAGTCCCGATGGCCAGTACATGCCTGTCTCAGAAGAAGCACTATACCCCAAGACCATCAAACCTGATCAACTGCCCCTTTAGCCAGTTCACTGTGACAAGCAGGGGCGGTGCAACCTCTGTCCAAAGGAAGTGTCCAGAAGGAATAGGCTGGATTGTAGGGATGGGCCACACCAGAACATCTCAAACAGGGAAAAAGTTCTACCGAACGTGCAAACTCTATTAAAGCCTATGGGACACGTGCACGAAAACTCAAAAGTCCTAATTTTAATGGCTTATATGCAAGTTATTGCCATGAAAAAGTGTATGGGGACCTGGGTACAGCCCTGCGGGACATGTATTATTGCAAAGACATTTTTTTTAAATGATTCTTTTTAAATGAGCAGTGATTTTAATGATGCTTACTCACTTGCCAATCAGCAGGTCGGCACGTTCCCGCAAATAGCTGTATGTGTACGGCGGCTCCTCCAAGGAGCCGTAGCAGGTGCACGCTCTGCTGGACAGCGGGGGACCCGATGTGCATAGCCATCCGCCGGTCGTCCCAAAAAAGTATCAAAAGTGTCCAATCTGTCTGACGCAATGTCGCAGTCCCGCTAACAGGGAAGGAAAATCCCCTGTCCCATTGTGACAGGGGAGGAGAGAAAGATCTGCTGTTCCTAGTGATTAGGAACAGCGATTAGGAACAGCGATCTCTCTCCTCCTCCAGTCAGTCCCATCCCCCCACACACCTCCCAGGGAACACATTTAACCCCTTAATCGCCCCCTAGTGTTAACCCTTTCCCCGCCAGTGACATTTACACAGTAATCAGTGCATTTTTATAGCACTGATCGCTGTATAAATGTCAATGGTCTCAAAAAAAGTGTCAAAAGTGTCCTGTCTCCATGCCACAATGTCGTAGTCCCACTAAAAATCGCAGATCGCCACCATTACTAGTAAAAAAAATAATAATAATAATAATAAAAATGCCATAAATCTATCCCCTATTTTGTAGATGCTTTAACTTTTTGCGCAAACCAATCAATATATACTTATTGCGATTTTTTTTGCAAAAAATATGTAGAAGAATACATGGCCTAGACCGATGAAGAAATTCGTTTTTTTATTTATTTATTTTTTTGGGGATAATTATTATAGCAAAAAGTAAAAAATATTGTTTTTTTTTTTGTTTTTTTTTTAATTGTCGCTCTTTTTTTGTTTATAGTGAAAAAAATAAAAACCGCAGAGGTGATCAAATACCACCAAAAGAAAGCTCGATTTGTGGGGGGGGGGGGGGGGGGACATAAATTTTGTTTGGATACAGCGTTGAATGACTGCGCAATTGTCAGTTAAAAAAATGCTTCCGTAAGTGGTTAAAGTGAAATAATAAAAATTAAAAATTCCTTTAAATATCGTGCCTAGGGGGCACAGGAAAAAATGTAATTTATACTTGCTTGCGGCTGTACTGTATTGCTCCTGGCAATACAGATTTAAAAAAAAAATGAAAAAGAATTGCATGGAGTCCCCCCCCCCCCCCAGTCCATACCAGGCCAGTATGGATTTTAAGGGGAACCCTACGCCAAAATTTAAAAACAAAACAGAGTAGGGTCCCCCAAAATCCATACCAGACCCTCATCCAAGCATGCGGCTGCAGGTCAGGAAAGAGGATGGGATGAGCGAGCACCCCCTCCTGAACCATACCAGGCCTCATGCCCTCAACATGGGGGGGTGGGTGCTTTGGGTCATGTGAAGTCAAAAGGGGCAGTGCCACCGGGTGACGTAGGTGGGTGGCCCCTTGCCTATATAAGAACTGTCAAAGCGCAGAGTGGGCATACAGCGGGCAGTCTCCTAGGAGGCCGAGTATTTTTTTCTCTATTTTTCGGGTCCGATGGCCTTCATGATTATAGGTGGAAGCGATTTTTTAATTTTTTAATAAAGGACTTGTCAAAAACTGTTTCCTGTGTGTATGACTTTTTGACACTTTTTTGGTGAATGGGTAGGGGTACAATGTACCCGATACCCATTCACATAGGGGGGCAGGGATCTGGGGGCCCCCTTGGTAAAGGGGGCTTCCAGATTCCGATAAGCCCCTGGCCCACAGACACTGACAACCACAGCCCAGGGTTGTCGGGAAGAGGCCCTTGTCCCCATCAACATGGGGACAAGGTGCTTTGGGGGGGCACCCCAAAGCACCCTTCCCATGTTGAGGGCAAGCAGTCTGGTATGGTTCAGGAGGGGGGGCGCTCACTCATCCCCCTCCTTTCCTGGCCTGCCAGGCCGCATGCTCAGATAAGGTTCTGGTATGGATTTTGGGGGGGACCCTATGCTGTTTTTTTTTTTCTAAATTTTGCCGTGAAGTTCCCCAAAAATCTATATCACACCCAAAGGGCCTATTATGGATTTTTTTGGGGGGGGACCATGCTGTTTTTTTCTTAATTCTGTCATAGGGTTTCCCTTAAAATCCATACCAGACCCAAAGGGTCCCCCCATGCCATTTTCCCCGATTTTTTTAAAATGTACATTTTTTTATTACAATTATTTTTTTTAATTCAGCTCTAAGCAGGGAAGCCTTAACAACCTATTGACTGTGCACTTGGCGGACGAACATCCCGGTAAGTGCCCAGAAAGTTTGGGTGTTAGGTGAGTACCTGAATAGGTGATGTTCAGGCCAAACTTATGCTCGGCCCAAACTGTTCGCCCATCCCTAGTGGTGCCTGAAACTGTAACCCCCCATAGTTACTCTTGCTGGGCGCAGGAATGGCCTTCTGTTAAAAAATGTAAAAAAAATTGAAATTACATGCACCTGTCAAACAGGTGCAGAAAAATTTGGCCTGGGGTGTTGGTGGTGCCTGAACACTGTAACTGGGATGGAAATATGGTGCTTGGGTGCAATACTTTGTGCTTGGTGCATTATAATCCATTTTATTTGATATATATATATATATATATATATATATATATATATATATATATATATATATATATATATATATTTATTTATTTATTTATAAAAGGGTGCAGCAATTGTGGCAATTTATTTTTTTACTGCTGCTGCAGTAAAAAAAATTAAGAAAGCCAAAAAAAAACACAGTGGTGGCACAGAAGGAAGACCACTTGCGTCTCAGAAGGAACATCAATTATAGAGATTTTTTTTCATTTGCTGCTGCTGCTGCTGCTGGAAAAAAAAAGGGAACCACTTCTGACGCAGAGGAGGAATGCTTTGATGCAAAATGGAGGAAAGGAACAGAAATTATGCCCTAAATATTTTTAGTGCTGCTGCTGCGGCAACAAAAAAATATATATAATAATAATAATAAAAAGGAAAAAAAATTAAAAAAAGGAAACCACTGCTAACACAAAAAGAGGAACATTTGCGATGCAGAATGGGGGACAGCAACTATGTCCTAAATATTCTTAGTGCTGCTGTGCCAAAAAAAAAAAAAAAAGGAAACCACTGCTGACGCAGAAGGAATAAGACCTGTGACACAGAGTGGGGAGTAATAATAATGCGGCAACAGAACCTTATGCTGCAAAAAAATATAGAAGTGTTGTACACACTAACACTTCAGGGGCACCACTACGCTGTGTTATGCACACTACACTACACTACACTCACTGCACTAAACTGACTGAACACACCATACACTAACTACCTGGCTAATCTCCACTGACACACTACACAGGGCTGCCGTGTAAGCAGCCTTATATAGTGTGGGGCGTGTGGTCACCCTGCCTTCGGCAAATCATGGCTTTCACAGTACATTGTACTGTGATTGGCCAAAGCATACAGGTCAGGTGCATGCTTTGGCCAATCAGCAACCAATGCATTGTGAGAGCGCACTGCATTATGGGGGTGCTCGGCAGCGTGAGAACAACCCGACAAAAGCCCCTAATGTTCATGTGTTTAGTGAACACACGAACACCCGATGTTCGAGCCGACCATCCATACTGAAATTAAATTTTTTTTTGTCCTTGAATGAAAAACAACAATTCTTTGTAGCATACCACAAGAAATAAAATAGCCCTAATGCAAAAAAAAACATTCTGTTGCACCATCACACTGACTTATTTCTTCAAAAAGCATTTTCTCGAAATGAAGTGGATCTAATGCAAAAATGAGTGATGTTCCACCACACGGATGAGAGAATCTGACTTGGTTCCTCAAAAAGCATTTTAGGTGACTTTTGCTGCTTTTGTTTTAATTGTAAATGTTAGATATGTGCAATTTGTTTTGTTCCGAATTAGTTTTTCGACGAAATTCGACAAATTCGTTAATTCTGAAATATTCGAATGAATGAAAACCCATTCAATAATTTTTTCCAAAAATTCAAAAGAACGAAAAATCCGAAATTGGAAAATCCGAAAATTTGAAAGAACGAAAATCCGAAATTCGAAAATATGAATAGCCGAAAATAAGAACGAAAATCCGAAAATTCAAAAGAATGAAAATCCAAAAATAAGAAACGAAAATCTGAAAATGTGAAAATCCAAAATAATAACAAACAAATTAATAATTACTATTACTATCTATTAAATTATAGGTATTGGAATTTCCTTTCAAATTTGCCTGTTAGTGAACGAAACAAATATGAATTTATCCGCAGTTACGTATTATCCGAAATAACGAATGCCGCATCTAAAAAGAATGGAACGTAACAAATGAATAATAATAAATAATAATAATATCAATTCATTTTTTTATTATTATTATTTATTATTACTAATTCATTACGTTTCATTCGTTTAGATGTGGCATTCGTTATTTCGGATAATTCGTATTCGTTACGTTCACTAACAGTCAAATTTGAAAGGAAATTCCAATACCTGTAATTTAATAGTTAGTTATTATTAGTAAGTTAGTTAGTTAGTTCGAATTTTCGGATTTTCCCATTTTCTGATTTTCGTTCTTATTTTCGGATTTTCGAATTTTCACATTTTTGGATTTTCACATTTCAGATTTTTATGAATTATCAAAATGACGAATACCGCATCTAAATGAATGGAATGTAACTCATTCTAAATTTTCCGAAGTTATGAATTTATTCAAAATAATGAATTTCGCTCATAATGAATGACCCGAAAAGAACAACGAAAAAAAAAAACAAAGGAAATTAAAACAAACAAATTTTTTCGGTAGTGCACAAGTCTAGTAAATGTATTGATACTTTCTTTTAATTCCACTTTATTTTCGATTTTTTACAATAAACAAACATTTCTTATACAAAAGAACAATAAAATATTTTCATCAAATATAGGTCCAACCCATTACCAAACCCCCCCCCCAACCCACCTCCCATCTCATTTAGGGTAGAAGACATTTCCACCACATCATTTCAGACCTTTGTCCTCTGTGGCATTAGTCCTGGGGTTTCTAACCATTTCTTTCAAAATTTTTCAAATCTGTCGCTGTTTCCCTTCCTCATATAGGCCAATCTCTCCCTCCTTATTGTTTGTTAACCAATCTCTGCCAGTCCGTTATTGATGGTGGCTTGGGGCCTGACCATTTCCAAGTGATCGCTTTTCTAGCTTGAAAGAGGCACCTCAGTTAGTGGTTCCAGGCATACGTTTGTGCCAAAGACTGTATTTATTTTATATACCACATCCTCCCGATATCTGTATAGTTTGGGGCACCTCTAGAGCATATGGATCAGATCTCCCGTTGCCCCTCCACGTCTGGGACAGAGTGCATCTGGAGTTTATAGACCATAGGTTCAAGTAAAGCCAACTCAATTTTTACAGTTTAACCACTTCAATACAGGGCACTTAGACACCTTCCTGCCCAGACCAATTTTCAGCTTTCAGTGCTGTCGCAGTTTGAATGACAATTGCGCGGTCATGCTACGCTGTACCCAAACTAAATTTTTATCATTTTGTTCCCACAAATAGAGCTTTCTTTTGGTGGTATTTGATCACCTCTGCAGTTTTTATTTTTTGCGAAACAAATAAAAAAAGACCGAAAATTTTGAAAAAATAAAAGTTTTGCTTTTGTTTCTGTTTAAAAATTTTGTAAATAAGTAAGTTTTCTCTTTCACTGATAGGCACTGATAAGGCGGCAGCGATGAGGTGGCACCAATGAGCGGGCACTGACGGGCACTGACTATGGGCACTGATATTCGGCCCTGATGGGCACTGGTAGGCGGCACTGATGGGTGGCACTAATATGCAGCATTGATGGGCATTGATAGGCGGCACTGATGGGCACTCATGGGTGGCACTGGGTGGCACTGGTGGGCACTGATGGGCACTGATAGGCGACACTGATGGGCACTGAAAGGCTGCAAAGATGGGTTCTTATGCGTGGAACTGCTGGGCACTGACAGGCGGCACTGATGGGCACTGATAGGCAGCACTGATGGGCACTGATAGGCGCTGATAGGCGGCACTGATGGGCACTGATACGTGGCACTGATGGGCACTGATACGCCGCACTGATAGGCATCCCTGGTGGTAGGCATTGGAGTGGGCACTGATTGGCAGCTGCCTGGGCATTGATTGGCAGCTGCCTTTGCACTGATTAGTATGTCCCTGGGGGTCTAGGGGGCATACCTGGTGGTCCAGTGTGACTGGTTTCCCTGGTGGTCCTGGGCGCCTTCCCTGGTGGTCCTGGGCGGCTTCCCTGGTGGTCCTGGGTAGGATCCGAGGGGGGGCTGTGGTGATAAACAATCAGCACAGACCCCCCCCTGTCAGGAGAGCAGCCGATCGGCTCTCCTCTACTCGCGTCTGTCAGATGCGAGTGAGGAAAAGCCGATCACCGGCTCTTCCTATTTACATCGTGATCAGCCGTGATTGGACATGGCTGATCACGTGGTAAAGAGTTTCCATCAGAGACTCTTTACCTAGATCGGTGCTGCGGGGTGTCAGATTGACACCCCGCAACAACGATCGCCGCGATGCGCGCCCCCGGGGGCGCGCAGTGGCTCAATATCCTGCGGACGTCATATGACGCCCAGTCAGTATTTTGAAACCACTTTGCCACCGTCATTCTGCTATATGGCGGGCGGCAAGTGGTTAAAGACCATAGGTTCAATTAATGCCAACTCAATTTTTCCAGTTTATAGAAAAGTTTAAGTTAGGAACACATACATTAACTTATTTATTTCAAGTACTTATATAGCACCCTCAATTTACATATACATTGTACATTCACATCAGTCCCTGCCCTCAAGGCACTTTCAATCTAAGATCCCTAACTCACATTCATACATAGACATACTAGGGCCAATTTACACAGGAGCCAATTACCCTACCAACATGTCTTTGGAGTGTGGGAGGAAACCTACGAAGGCACAGGGTAGAACATGCAAACCGCAGGCAGGTAGTGTTATGGTCAAGGTTTGAACCAGCGACCCTTTTGCTGCTATGTAAAAGTGCTAACCACTACACCATTGTGTTGCTCAGCAGTTAGTTACTTAGTGTTATGTGATATTAACTTGTAACTTACTCGATTTTTTTTAAGTTGGTAAAACTTATTTTGCAAAATGTATTTGATATATGTTTGAAGGTTTTTTTATATAAAAAATAATACAATAATGTGTTTTTAAAAAAAGGAATAGTCTCATGAAACAGGCGTTCAAAACAAATTAACATTTATTATTTATAAAGTGTTACAAATGTAATATTATTAAAGCAGCATCAAAGTAAATGTAAACATTTAAAAAAAAAAAGAAAAAAAATGCCTCTTTCCCAGCTAACAAATCAAACTGAAACACATGTATATACAGTTTATCTGTAAAGAACATATAATACAGAATGTATTAACTTTTTTAAAGCCTTTTAGGAAAGTAATTTGCACTTTAACCACTTCAGTCCTGGAAGGATTTGCCCCTTTAGTGCGATACCGCACTATGACGCTTTAACTGACAATTTCGCGATTGTGTGACGCTGTACCCAAACAAAATTGACGTCCTTTTTTTCCCACAAATAGAGCTTTCTTTTGGTGGTATTTGATTTGATTTGGTTTTTATTTTTTGCGCTATAAACAAAAAAAAACCCGTCAATTTTGAAAAAAAATGTTATCGCGTCTACAAACTATGGGTTAGATTTAGGGACTTTTTTTTTTTTTTTTTTTTTTATTGTTTTTACTGGTAATGGCAGAGATCTGTGATTTGTAGCAGGATTGCAACATTGCGGTGGACAGATCTGACTCCAAATGACACTTTTTGGGGACCAGTGATATTATTACATTGATCAGTGCTAAAAAAAAGCACCGGTCAATGTATAAATGACACTCTCAGGGAAGGGGTTAACCCTAGGGGGCGATCAAGGGGTTAAGTGTGTTCCCTGAGTGTGTTCTAACTGTACTGGGGATGGGCTACCAGGGAGAGATAGCTGTTCCTGATCACTGGGAAGATCTCTGACATGTCATCTGGCAAAATGGCGAATCGCCTTATTTACAAAGGCAGATCCCCGTTCTGCCTCTGTATACTACAATCGTGGGTCGCCAGTGGACATCAAGTCCAGTGGCATGCTAACTCCTGTGCAAAGACCAATGTACACCTACAGTGGTTTGCGCAGGAGAGCCGACCTGCCGCAGTATAATGACAGTGGCTGGTCAGCAAGTGGTTAAAGTGTGAACTTTTGAAGATAGATTCCCCAAATCTAGCTCTAAAAAGATCTTCTGAAAAACGTCAAAGGTATATTTTAGGTTTTTCAGGGTAGCTTAGGCTAAAAAGCGTAAATGAGTCCCATAACCATTCTTTCTGATACAAAATGAGAGTGCTATATGAAAAAAATACACACACTATACCAATGTGCTTTTTTTTCCTGCCAGTGCAGCATAAATATGGTATATTTGTTTTTGAAATGTAATAGCATAGTGCAAAGTGGGGAGGGGGGGGGGCTTTGGGTTACAGAATCTAACCTTGGATCTCCAATATCTCAAAAACCGAACAAACAGAAAGTTTGTTTTTGTGGTACAAATCCACACAAACGCAGCACAAACAAATTGTATAATTGTTTTTAAAATGTAATAACGTGGTGCAAAGTGGGAGAGGTTTTATCAACTATAATGCGCAAAATCTCTGAAACCAAACCAGCACATACCTTAATTTTTGCAGCACAAATCAGCACAGATGCAGTGCAAACGAATTCTATCTTTGTTTTTAAATTTCAATAACATCGGGTGCAAAGTGGGTGGGACTTGATGTTACATAATCTGAATTTGAATTTCAATATCTCAAAAAGCAAACCGACTGAAACATTCATGTTTGTGGCACAAAATAGTTTTTAAGCTTAACAGCTGGGGGCCCCTCACCCTGCATCTTGGTTGCGTTCTGCAGAATGCAGTAAGCACATACTTTGCATGCGCACAAGTGAGTTGTCTCAATAGGTGCATACAACGGACGTATGTCCATTTATTATAAATATATTAATCAGCAAATAAAATGAACATTTTGAATGGTATGATAAGCAACATTTATAGCATGTGAACGATTATTTGTTCAATGTTCATTCTTACCTTTCAATGGCATTGGATGGCTTTGTAGTGACTTGGAAAAATTCTTGTCACTGGTGGCGCTCTTTTGTCCTAATGAGCCTCAAATGTATGGGAACTGCCTTGTGCAGGCTTTCAAAGTTCCAAAAGACGTCAAACTCTATAAAATATATAGCATCAAAACTCGGTGCGGTTGAATGTTTGGCAAACATGCATCCCGCAATTTCAGTCAAATGAAAAGATAATTTTTTTAAGTAAATGTAACTCAATTAGAATATGGAAATGCGCATACCTTAAAAGTTTTGTCTAGATTACTCAATATTATACATTATTTTTGTAAATGTAAAAGGTTTGTTTTAAGAACTAATGAAAATTAAGTAAGGTACTTAAAATATCATAAGTAAATTAGTTAACATTTATTTTTATGTTGAAAATTATTTTTATGTTAAAATTACAAGCCAACAGAATCATTTTTATCAGTGTATGAATGATGTATAGTTGAGTAAGCCTCTGGGCTAAAGAAAGAGATAACTGGTCTGTTGAGACCAAAATACCATTCCATTGCGCATCTGTAAGTTTCCCCACGTCCTCCTCCCATTTTACTCTACTTGCCAATTGGGAGTCTTTTTCTAACAACCTCGAACATATATTCGACTATAGTTTGGAGACCAACCCCTTTAACCACGTCAGCCCCGGAAGATTTTACCCCCTTCCTGACCAGAGCACTTTTTGCGATTCAGCACTGCGTCGCTTTAACTGACAATTGCGCAGTCATGCGACGTTGTAACCAAACAAAATTGACGTCCTTTTTTTCCCGCAAATAGAGCTTTCTTTTGGTGGTATTTGATCGCCTCTGCGTTTTATATTGTTGCGCTATAAACAAAAAAAAGCGTCAATTTTGAAAAAAACGCAATATTTTTTACTTTTTGCTATAATAAATATCCCCCAAAAATATATATAAAAAAAATTTGTTCCTAAGTTTAGGCTGATATGTATTCTTCTACATATTTTTGGTAAAAAAAATCGCAATAAGCGTATATTGATTGGTTTGCGCAAAATTTATAGTGTCTACAAAATAGGGGATCGTTTTATGGCATTTTTATTTTTAATTTTTTTTTTATTAGTAATGGCAGCGATCTGCAATTTTATTGGGACTGCGACATTATGGCGGACACATCGGACATTTTTTACACTATTTTGGGACCATTGTCATTTATACAACGATCGATGCTATTAAAATGCATTGATTACTGTGTAAATGACACTGGCAGTGAAGGGGTTAACCACTAGGGGGCAGTGAAGGGTTTAAGTGTGTCCTAGGGAGTGATTCTAACTGTTAGGGGGCTGGGCTTTAACACACAGGACAGTGATAACTGCTCTCCATGACAGGCAGCTGTGATCTCTGTCCTGTCACCAGGCAGAACGGGGAAATGCTTTGTTTACAAAAGCATCTCCCCGTTCTTCCTCTCCGTGACATGATCGCGGGCACCCGGCGGATCGAGTCCGCGGGACCTGCGGTCACAGAGACCATGGCAGGCACGCGCCCGCGACACCGCTTCTTAAGGGGGACGTACCTGTACCCCCTTTTGCCTACCAGCGCCATTCTGCCGACATATATCGGCGTGCACTGGTCGGAAGCCCAAACTCCTCTTTTAATTCCTGGAAAGTCTTCAGTACCCCCACTGTATATAAAGTAAATAAATTTTTTTTTGCGCTAGGGGATAACAGCTTTGGGTTGGGGTGAGCAATAACTAGAAGGTAAATAACAGCTAGTATAAAGGAGCAATAAGGTATTAATATATAATAATTGATATAAGGAGTGACTTACAATCAGGTGATGAAAAATGATATACAATCAGATGATAAAAAATAGTAATCAATTAATAAAGAACGTCCAGGGATGACAGTGGACAGATGAGCAATAGTCCAAGCATAAATTGAAATGAACCGTTCTTAGTGGGGATAGGGGGGGTGGTTTACAGAAGTCTGGATATATAACTTCAGGGGAAGAGATACTGGCATAACGTAGGAGGCAGCATGCTTGAAGGCCAGAAGGCATCTTTGGAGGGAGATAAAAAGAGAAAGAAAGCAGCGCCAACCTAAGTGCAGTATTAAAACATACACATTTATTAAAAGTAGAAATGCACTCACTCAGAGTAGGATATATACAGGCACATCAGAAATGATTGGTCCAGGTGGGAGGTGTGGTAGGCAGCAGGGCTCCACAGGGGGCGATCCTATGTGCTGGGGTCTTCTCCTCTTGTCCTGTCTGTTGGCGCCAGTGGTAACCAGTGTCTCAGGCTGGGGTAGGAGAGGTACAGCATGGATCTTCTTTTCGTGTTTCCCGGGTCCCGGTGACGCTATGGGCGTGCACGCGTTTGGAGCATGCGTGCTCCTTCGTCAGACAACCCCCACTGTATATAACCGTGACATTCTAACCATTCGCTTCTGCTTCCAGTTTGGAAAGTTATCCAAACCTGCAAGCTCCGGCCGCTTTGCGTTATCTCAAAAAGGTGTAAACTCGCTATACTCCGAGTACTGCAAAATTGATCTTGTTATACTCCACACCTTAACCACTTCAGCCCCGGAAGGATTTACCCCCTTCCTGACCAGAGCACTTTTTACAATTTGGCACTGCGTCGTTTTAACTGCTAATTGCGCGGTCATGCAATGCTGGACCCAAACAAAATTTGTGTCCTTTTCTTCTCACAAATAGAGCTTTCTTTTGATGGTATTTGATCACCTCTGCGGTTTTTATTTTTTGCGCTATAAACGGAAAAAGACCGAAAATTTTGAAAAAGAATGATATTTTCTACTTTTTGTTATAAAAAAAATCCAATAAACTCAATTTTAGTCATACATTTAGGCCAAAATGTATTCGGCCACATGTCTTTGGTAAAAAAAATGTCAATAAGCGTATATTTATTGGTTTGCGCAAAAGTTATAGCATCTACAAGCTAGGGTACATTTTCTGGAATTTACACAGCTTTTAGTTTATGACTGCCTATGTCATTTCTTGAGGTGCTACAATGGCAGGCCGGTACAAAACCCCCCAAATTACCCCATTTTGGAAAGTAGACACCCCAAGGAAATTGCTGAGAGGCATGTTGAGCCCATTGAATATTAATTTTTTTGTCCCAAGTGATTGAATAATGACAAAAAAAAAAAATTACAAAAAGTTGTCACTAAATGATATATTGCTCACACAGGCCATGGGCATATGTGGAATTGCACCCCAAAATATATTCAGCTGCTTCTCCTGAGTACGGAGATACCACATGTGTGGGACTTTTTGGGAGCCTAGCCGCGTACGGGGCCCCGAAAACCAATCACCGCCTTCAGGATTTCTAAGGGCGTAAATTTTTGATTTTACTCCTCACTACCTATCACAGTTTTGAAGGCCATAAAATGCCCAGATGGCACAACTCCCCCCCCCAATAACCCCATTTTGGAAAGTAGACACCCCAAGCTATTTGCTTTGAGGCATGTTGAGTCCATGGAATATTTTATATTTTGACACAAGTTGCGGGAAAATTAAAATTTTTTTTTTTTTTTTTTGCACAAAGTTGTCGCTAAATGATATATTGCTCAAACATGCCATGGGAATATGTGAAATTACACCCCAAAATACATTTAGCTGTTTCTCCTGAGTATGGGGATACCACATGTGTGGGACTTTTTGGGAGCCTAGCCTTGTACGGGGCCCCAAAAACCAATCACCGCCTTCAGGATTTCTAAGGGTGTAAATTTTTGATTTCACTCTTCACTGCCTATCACAGTTTCGGAGGCCATGGAATGCCCAGGTGGCACAACCCCCCCCCCCCCAAATGACCCCATTTTGGAAAGTAGACACCCCAAACTATTTGCTGAGAGGCAAGATGAGTATTTTGCAGCTCTCATTTGTTTTTGAAAATTAAGAAAGACAAGAAAAAAAATTTTTTTTTTTCTTTTTTCAAATTTCAAAACTTTGTGACAAAAAGTGAGGTCTGCAAAATACTCACTATACCTCTCAGCAAATAGCTTGAGGTGTCTACTTTCCAAAATGGGGTCATTTGGGGGGGGGGTTGTGCCACCTGGGCATTCTATGGCCTCTGAAACTGTGATAGGCAGTGAAGAGTGAAATAAAAAATTTACGCCCTTAGAAAGCCTGAAGGCGGTGCTTGGTTTTCGGGGTCCCGTACGAGGCTAGGCTCCCAAAAAGTCTCACACATGTGGTATCCCCGTACTCAGGAGAAGCAACAGAGTGTATTTTGGTGTGTAATCTCACATATTCCCATGGCATGTTTGAGCAATATATCATTCAGTGACAACTTTGTGCAGAAAAAAAAAAAAATTGTCTCTTTCCCGCAACTTGTGTCACAATTTAAAATATTCCATGGACTCGACATGCCTCTCAGCAAATAGCTTGGGGTGTCTACTTTCCAAAATGGGGTCATTTGGGGGGGGGTTGAACTGTCCTGGCATTTTATGCACAACATTTAGAAGCTTATGTCACACATCACCCACTCTTCTAACCACTTGAAGACAAAGCCCTTTCTGACACTTTTTGTTTACATGAAAAAATTATTTTTTTTTGCAAGAAAATGACTTTGAACCCCCAAACATTATATATTTTTTTAAAGCAAATGCCCTACAGATTAAAATGGTGGGTGTTTCATTTTTTTTTTCACACAGTATTTGCGCAGCGATTTTTCAAACGCATTTTGTTGGGAAAAAACACACTTTTTAAAATTTTAATGCACTAAAACACACTATATTGCCCAAATGTTTGATGAAATAAAAAAGATGATCTTAGGCTGAGTACATGGATACCAAACATGACATGCTTTAAAATTGCGCACAAACGTGCAGTGGCAACAAAATAAATACATTTTTAAAAGCCTTTAAAAGCCTTTACAGGTTACCACTTTAGATTTACAGAGGAGGTCTACTGCTAAAATTACTGCCCTCGATCTGACCTTCGCGGTGATACCTCACATGCATGGTGCAATTGCTGTTTACATTTGACGCCAGACCGATGCTTGCGTTCGCGCGAGAGCAGGGGGGGACAGGGGTGCTTTTTTTTCTTTTTTTTTTCTTTATTATTTTTTTGCTTTTTTATCCTATTTTTAAACTGTTCCTTTCATTTTTTTTTTTAAATCATTTTTATTGTTATCTCAGGGAATGTAAATATCCCCTATGATAGCAATAGGTAGTGACAGGTACTCTTTTTTGAAAAAATTGGGGTCTATTAGACCCTAGATCTCTCCTGTGCCCTCAAAGCATCTGACCACACCAAGATCTGTGTGATAAAATGCTTTCCCAATTTCCCAATGGCGCTGTTTACATCCGGCGAAATCTAAGTCATGAAATGCTCGTAGCTTCCGGTTTCTTAGGCCATAGAGATGTTTGGAGCCACTCTGGTCTCTGATCAGCTCTATGGTCAGCTGGCTGAATAACCGGCTGCATTCTCAGGTTCCCTGTTGAGACAGGAGAGCCAGAGAAAAACACGGAAGATGGTGGGGCATTCCCTCCCACTGCTTGTAAAAGCAGTCTAGAGGCTAATTAGCCACTAGGATTGCTTTTACATGAAAGCCGACCGCTGGCTGAAAAGAATGATACCAAGATCCCTAAACCTGCAGGCACCATTCTGGTATAACCACTCAAAGTTGTGAATTAGCTACCTGAAGACAAAAAAATGGTTAACAATAAAGCGCAGTAAACAGTAAAGTATAAAAAATTGCATACCTGAAAAGCAAACATGATAAAACATAATAACAATAAAACATTGCAGAATAGAATACAGTAAAAAAAGAGCAGAACAATAGAAAGAGAATAGAGAGAGAGAGAACAATAAAGCGACAACTATTTTTTTTTTATTTATATATTTATTTATTTATATATTTATTTTTTTTTACACTTTTTTTTGTAACTGTAACTTTTATAACTGTAACCGGTTCCAGGTTCGGGTCTCTCAAAATGCGATGGCATCTTGGGAGACCCTGTGAAAGTGTGCCTAGTCTGTGCAATGCTGTACGCTACACTAATACTCAACTAGTGAATGGTAGCGTTCAAAACATTCACCAATGCAAAGACCAGGATTGTCAGGACAGGAGGGACAATAATAGCGGGTGTCACACCTATATCCGCGCTTGCTGCAGACACGGCATCTTTTTTGGGGGGGTTCGTTGGGTAGGGGTACTCGGGAGGACATAAAGAAAATGCCTCTCATGCAGCCGACTGCATTTGGTTGGAGATGTGAATGGGGGAAGTACGGGCACTGCAGAAGTGGTGGGTTCCCAATTAGTAGGATTGGCGAATGCAGCAGGAAGGGCATTATGGGCACGACAGGCCTGTTTGTCTTCTTCTTGGTGGCAGCGGGACACTACTTGTGCTTGCCACCTCACCAGCTTGAACTGCACTTATGGGACTCGTCACTTCACCAAGTGTTACTGCAGTGCTGATTTGACTACGACCGGGGTGTACTAGGCCGCTGGCGCTTGCCAGTTCACCAAAACGCTACCAAAAAAACTGTCAGCGATCGCAGGGATCAGGCCTGACTCTGCGAATGCTGCAGTTATTAGTTTAGTGTTTTGTGTCAGTGATCGATACTGCCAGGCGGAGGGGCAAAACGCAGGTGCTAGCAGGTATCTGGGCTGATCCCACTAACACTGCGTTTTTGGGAACCCTAAACTGCTGGGGACGCTAGTATAGATCTGATCGGATCAGATATTGATCCGTTCAGATACTATACCACTAAGGGAGGTGTACGGTACGTGCGTGGGTGTTAGCGGTACTGGCGCTAATCTGACGCTGCCTGGGGCAACGCATATCACCGCCGGGCGATCAGGGGGCTAAACCTTTATTAGGTAATAAACGGCGGGTGCCCTGACACTATAAAAAATAAACGAACTAACCAGCGTCACCCGTAACAGTTATACGGTGATCACTGGTGAAAGGGTTAACTAGGGGGCAATCAAGGGGTTAAAACCTTTATCAGGTAGTATATGGGGGTCCCTGACGCTATAAAACGCTGACGGCGAACCTAAATATTTACCTCCCTAACTAGCGTCACCAGCGACACTAATACAGCGATCAGAAAAACGATCGCTTAGTGACACTGGCGACGGGGGGTGATCAAGGGGTTAAAACTTTATTAGGGGGGGTTAGGGGGGTATCCTAGACCTAAAGGGGGCTAACACTAACTGCCCTACCACACTAACTGTCACAAACTGACACCAATGCAGTAATCAGAAAAAAAAAAAACTGCTTGGTGTCAGTGTGATGGGGGGGGGTGATTAGGGGGTGATCGGAGGTGATCGGGGGGTAAAGGGGGGTGTAATGTGTGCCTGGCATGTTCTACTGTGTGTGTGTTTTACACTCACATTGCAGTCTTCTCTCCTCGGCGCCGGAACGGAAAATACCGTGGAGAGATGACATAATTTCCTCTGCCTCTGTGTACTATACAGAGGCAGGGGAATGATCTCATTGGCTGGGAGCAATCGCGAGGGGGGGGCCACGAATGGATGGCCTCCCCCTCATCTCTGAACGCTCCCAGTCAGAAGCCGACCGCCTCGGGCACCGGGGGGGGTCCGATAGGACCCCTCGCCCGCGGCAGGCAATCGCGTACCAGGTAAGTGATTTTGCCTGCCCGTGCCATTCTGCCGCAGTATATCTGCATGAGGCGGTCGGCAAGTGGTTAAGCAACAATTTTGCTGAAGGACACTGGTCTTCTCCTTTTAGTGACCCTGCCTCTAATGCCTCTATCAGGGATGATTGCAGGGTACAAGCTAATAGTGCTTGTGAATTGTACTTAGTAATGGAGTTACATACTTCCCAGCCCCCCAATTGTTGAAGTTGAGCAGCCAGGCAGTAGCTCCAGGGGTGCAGTACAGCCAACCCTTCTCTATACCTTGGCAGCTGTAGCACCCTTCAATGGATTCTGGATTTCCCTTTCCCCTAAATTACATCCCTAAAGAGGCCCTCCACTTTCTTAAACCACACTCCTGGAATCCATATTGGGGAATTATGCACAATATATAGCAGTTGAGGCAACCATATCTGTCAGAGAACTCGTACAGCAAGTGCTCGTTTCCATGCAGCGGCTGCCAATTCCTGTTCCTCTAATGCCAATGCGCATGCGTGGAGCCATAGACAGAGACATGTAAGGTTCAGAGCAGTCATGCGCAATGACACATCCATACGAGCAAGTGTACGTTAGTGCGCACACACGCACGCACACACACACGCACACACACGCACCCACGAATCCTGGTGCATGGCGCCCTATTTAAACAGACAGTCTACCTAGCTTCAGTGCTGGATTGTCTTCAGCTTGTTCCTGTGTTCCTGACTACTGCTTCTACCTGCTGACCTTGTTCCTGAAAACCCAGCTTCCTCTGACTATTCTCTTGGATCATCCCTGCCTGTTTATCTGCCTCTGCTTATAATACTGACTTCAGCTTGGACTTATGACTACGGCTCTGCCTTCTAATTGGGTACCCCGCTGCCAGCCCATTGCCGACCTCTGCCTGTTCCTGACTTTGCAGTTGATCTTGAATCTGTACTTACCTACCTGGCTCCCGCTGAACAAGTCTGGAGACCGGCTTCCACATCTTCACTACAGGAGTTCCTGTGTCTCCAAGCTTCAGCCTACTACCGGCAGGCACCTGCGCCCTTCCATTGCCCCAGCAGTCCCTGTCTCCACCACCAGGGGTGCTCGGACAGGAACCGTGCAAGAGGCCACCCTCATCATCCCAGGCTTCACTGTAAGGTACATGACAATATCATTTTAATAAGACTACACCAGGCCACCACTAACAAAGGGCGGCTCCCCCATGTACCACATTTTACACCAAACACCTTCAACAACGGCTCTAGATTTTCTGATATATACAGCCTAGGATTTACTGTTACCTGTATACCCAGGTACCTAAGGTTCTCCAACACCTGTAGGTATCTAGCGTTCTCCAGCATTCCCTGTGCTACCCCATCAACTGGGAGAAGAGCAGATTTCTCCCAGTTGATAGAGAGACCAGAGAATAACCCAAATCTTTTTATGACATCCATTGCTGTCGTCAATGATTGTCCCATGTCTCCCAAAAACAGAACAATATCATCTGTAATAGAGATCTTTTCTTCATACTTCCCTTTTCTAAAGCTTCTAATAGCTCCCGTTGTTCTAATAGCTATAGCCAGTGGTTCCACCACCAGGGCAAAGAGCAGGGGCGATAGGGGACACCCCTGCCTTGTCCCCCAGGTCAGCGGAAAACATTCAGAGATTTCTTCATTAATTCTCACAATTCTCAAATGTATTGATACTTTAACTATGAGTGAACCTATTGGGTTTATAAATGGTGTTACTATTGGAATTAAGAAATGAAAAGAAAAAAGTTCCATAGCTTTTTTTTAATCATAATGATGTTCAAAGGGTTAACATAGGGCTGAAAATTACCAGTATACTATTGTGGACTGGCCTTTTTCTATACTTTTCTGTAACATTAATAATTATTTGCTGTGCAGCCTGCAAGCTAGTGATTACATCTAATATAGTGAGTAAAATGTACATCAAACACACATACTTTCACAATTACTATATAAATCATATGGAGAAGGCTGATCTGGGCTATTACTATGCCATTATGTTTGTCAGCAGCTGTCCAGAATGCAAAAAATAAAAAATAAGCAACAGATGAAAACAAACTGAATACATAATAATTAAATCCCACTATTTACTCATGTAAACTATGTAAATGCATATTTCAAACTGAATTAAAGGGATTGTAATCAAAAACGCTGCTTGTTAAATTTGTTTAAAAAAAAGAAAAAGTAATTTGTGTAAAACATTAGATTACTTACATACATAAAGTGAACATTTAAACAAGCAATCAAGTATCCATCTTTCAATTTTACTGCCCAGGCTGAGGAGAAGCGGAAATGGAACTGTACATATATGAAAAAAGCATCAATTGCCTCTAAATTATTGATGCATTTTCACCATGTACTTTGACACAGTTTTTCTAATTTACATTATATTTGTTCCGCATTTTCTGATGTGTGTTTGACGCAGTATTCGTCACTCTCATTGGTTTGGGGACGGTGTGGAAGCTGGGCTAAACATTGAAGATGGTGCAATTTTCAGAACAGATTGTTGAATAAAATATTAGATAGATCCTCTTTTTGTCAGCTTAGGGCTATATTTGTCAAAAATGTTCCCGACATTTCCCCCATAAAAAATAGAAAATAACCTGTACTGTACTGCTGACATTTGATTTAACATAATTCAATTTGGTGACATTCATCCATCAGCCCGGGAGCAAGCCCACATGTTTGCCCCTATAGAAAGTGACTTGCTATGGGGGAAGACGCAGAAGAGGAGGAGCCAAGAGCGCCAGCAGGAGACCCCAGAAAAGGAGGTTCAGGGCCACTCTGTGCAATTCCATTACACAAAGCAGGTAAGTGCAACATCTTTAACATGTACTGTTAGACAGGAAAATTCAGTTGTTTGCAGGCTGGTTGGTAAGTTGTGCTGGGAATTTCTCTGGATTTGTTTTGTTTTGTACTTTAAGGGGTATATCTAACAATGATTTGATGGCACAATAATTATTGAACATTTGCCTAATAGGGCGTACACACGGTCGGACTTTGTTCGGACATTCCGACAACAAAATCCTAAGATTTTTTCCGACGGATGTTGGCTCAAACTTGTCTTGCATACACACGGTCACACAAAGTTGTCGGAAAATCCGATCTTTCTGAACGCGGTGACGTAAAACACGTACGTCGGGACTATAAACGGGGCAGTGGCCAATAGCTTTCATCTCTTTATTTATTCTGAGCATGCGTGGCACTTTGTCCGTTGGATTTGTGTACACACGATCGGAATTTCCGACAACGGATTTTGCTGTCGGAAAATTTTATCTCCTGCTGTCCAACTTTGTGTGTCGGAAAATCCGATGGAAAATGTCCGATGGAGCCCACACACGGTCGGAATTTCCGACAACACGCTCCGATCGGACATTTTCCATCGGAAAATCCAACCGTGTGTACGGGGCATAAGTGTTATTCAACAGTATTCATCCTGCATTCGCCATATGAATTAAAGTGATTGTAAAGGCTCAGCTTTTTTTTTTTTTAAATATTAAAAACAGGGGTTTAGTTTTCCCACATTTGCAAATACATGCGTAGGCTACAGAGCCCTGTCAAGGCACCCCGGTATTTTCTGTAGTCCGCTCTAAATTTCTCTAAATTCTCTAAACTGTACATTTTTAGAGCTTCCGCAGTGGAAGTACATGCACTTTAATGGATAGGCAGAGGGCAGGTGGGCCTGGAGGGAACCCACCCCTCCTCAAAGGCACAGGGGTGCACTGGACACCCAGCACATAGCACTGTGGCAGCAAACAGGTCAAGTGCATCCCCTCACCAATATTCCAACAGTAAAACCAAATGGCCACTGCCCTCATCTATAACTGGCCTTTGCAGAAATGAGCACATGGAAGCGCGACGCATGCAAATCTTACCGACCAGCCTGCAAACAACCAAATTGTCCTGTCTAACAGTATGCATTAAAAATAGGGGTTTAGTCTGCATACATTTGCAAATACATGCGTAAGCTGCAGAGTCCCGTCAGGGCACACTGGTATTTTCTGTAGTCCAACCTTAAAGTACAACTGTGTCAAGGCCATCAGCATTCAAATATTTACATATTCTTGAGAAGAAGCAAATAAGGCAGTATTAACCACTTATGGACCACCTCACGCACATATACTGCGGTACCTAGTATGTGATCTGACACTTCCGGGTCTGAGGCGTGCGCTTGCGCTGCCGGCGACCCGCTCCCGTTGTGATTGAACACAGCGGGAGCCAATCAGTGGGCCTGGCCGATCTTTTGGGAGACAGGCAGAATGGCAGTCTGCCTATGTAAACAAGGCAGACCACCATTCTGTGAGAGGGGAATGTACTGATCTTGTGTTTCTGCTAAGCAAGAACACAGATCTTTACCAGCTCTACTAATCTTGGTACTCCTCATTTTGTAGAGTTGGGTTTTTCCTTTCTTTTCCCTTTATGTGTACACGTTTATAGCACTGTTTCATAGATGCGGCTTTGCCACAGTGCCCCTTTATCTACATTGGCCTATTAAATGCAGGAATAGGCATAAGGCCCTATTCATTTGCATGCTTAGAAATAGCAATGTATATTATCGGGTACAATACACCCACAAAATGATGGCCCTAGTAAATATTAGCTATTTAACCGGTTCCCGACTGCCCACCGTAGTTATACTGCAGCAGAATGGCTCCCCTGGGCGAGCTGTCGTAGCTGTACATCAGCTCTTCAAGACGCTGTAGGAGGCGCACCCACAGCGTGTGCCCAGAGCCAATGCGAGTGCCCGACGATCGCTCGTGACAGAGTGAGAACAGGCATCTGTGTATGTAAACACATAAATCCTGGTTCTCTCAGGGGAGAGGAAAGATATTGAGTTAACACACTAAGTATGAACACCAATCTCTCTCCTCCCCTAGTCAGTCCCATCCCCCCACCGTTAGAACACACCTAGGGAACACAGTTAACACCTTGATCGCTCCCTAGTGTTAACCCCTTCCCTGCCAGTGACATTTATACAGTAATCAGTGCATTTTTTATAGCACTGATCGCTGTATAATTGTCAATGGCCCCAAAAATGTGTCAAAAGTGTCCAATTTGTCTGCCGCAATATTGCAATCCTAATAAAAATCGCTGATCACCGCCATTACTAGTAAAAAAAAAAAATAATAATAAAAATGCAAACCAATCAATATGCACTTATTGCGATTTTTTTTTTTTACCAAAAATATGTAGAAGAATACATATCGGCCTGAACTGAGGAAAAAAGTTGTTTATTATAGCAAAAAGTAAAAAATAATTGTGTTTTTTTCAAAATAGTCGGTCTTTTTTTATTTATAGTGCAAAAAATAAAAACCAGCAGAGCAGAGCTGATCAAATATCACCAAAAGAAAGCTCTATTTGTGGGAAAAAAAGGACAAACATTTTATTTGGGTACAGCGTTGCATGACCACACAATTGTCAGTTAAATTAACGCAGTGCCGTATTGCTAAAAATGGCCTGGTCATTCAGGGGGTAAATAGGGTGAAATGTGCAGCGCTGCACATTTCACCCTATTTGTCATTTTTGCAACTTTATCCACTGCTGTGCTGGCTGCTTTAGTTTTTTTTTTTTTTCGTTTTTTTTTTGAGACAGCGCGGTATATATTTGTTTATAACATTCAGGGGGTAAAACCTTCCAGGGCTGAAGTGGTTAAACCCAAAAGCAAACATTTATTATATTGCAGCTTACCAATTCTTAGATGTGATTACTGCATTCGTTTTTGTTTTAGTGTTTCTTTCTTCTATTTTCATCTGGTGATCTGGCCAAAAGACTGGTGTTTTTCAAAAGAACAATCTCTCTTGCAGATGTATCAGTTACAGGGATGAGACAAGCCATTTAAACCTAGCAGGGGTGTTTACAATGATCAGTTTTTTTTTATGTAAACAATTCACCCAAAAGGAAATAAACAGTTTTCTGTAACTACTTATAAAGCATTAGCTTCAATTTGTTAATGTATTTAAATCTGAAAAATGAAGGGAAAACTCCTAAAAAAAAGAAAACAAATGCAGCCACCACATCTGATGATTGGTAAGTTACAATATATTACATTTTTGGTTTTGGATTTAATACCACGTTAAGCAAGCCCCCCAGAAATAATTGTGATGAAATTTTCCTCCAGTAGCTCTTTTTTTCTCCCCTTTTCCAGCTGCCAGATTTCTGATCTGTAATGTAAACAAAGCTCAGGTACACCGGAAGGAAAGTAGAGTTCTGAGAAATGACTTGGCCATCATTCTGCTTCAGTTTGTCAGTAAGAATTTATTTAAACCACCAACTACTGCCCGCCCACAATGTACTGCAAACGGACGGCCTGCACAGGCAAAGCGACGCACCCAACATCGCTGCCTGCAAATGGGCGTCCCCCTTGCCGACACCTGCTGTGGGTGTACACAATTGGAGTCTGTCAGCAATTGAATGGCTGTGTGCAATCACAGCCCAGAGCCCTGTGTTGACAATCAACACAGGGCTCTGTACAGAGGGAATAATGTCTCTGTTTGCTATCTCTGCAAAGCAGGGATAAGAAACAAAGATCTGTAGTAAAAAACAGCACACATTACATATTGTTAGGCACACATTTAACCCCTTGATCACCCTAGATGTTAACCCCTTCCCATCCAGTGTCATTAGTACAGTGACAGTGGGGAAGAGTTACTAAAACTGTAGAATCTGGTGCAGCTGTCACTCAGAATGTGGTGCAGTTGTTCATGGTAGTCAATCATCTTCTAACTTCAGCTTGTTCAATCAAGCTTTGACAAAAAGGGCCCTGTTCACACCAGTGAGACTTGTCATGTGATTTGACAGCTCCAAATCGCATGACAAATTGCACCCTATTGTCAGCAATGGAACTGTTCAAATTGGAGCAACTACAAATTTGCGGCACCACACTGATTTGAATAAAAAAAAGGTTCCTGTACTATTTTTTGTGATTTCAGGTGCGACTTGCACAGACATTTGTGCATAAAGTTGCACAGATGTCAGGCAAGTTGCAAATCTCACTGACCTGCGGCTTTGAAATTGTGCTACTTCAAGTGAAGTAGCACAATTTCAAAGTCCCATTCAGTGTGAACCAGGGCTTAATCCTGGAAGCTGATTGGTTACTATGCACAGCTGCACAAGATTTTGCACGCTCCATTCTTAGTAAATCAATTCCACTGTATAGTATTAGCGTTGATCACAGTATTAGTATCACTGGTGAAGTCAGTGGCAGTTAGGCAGTTCCCCCCAACATCAGTTAGTTTCAGATTGTCTGCTGCACTATTGCAGTCCCATTATAAGTCACTGATCACAGCCATTAGTTGTATAAAAAAAAAATCCAGTATATATATACCATAGTTTGTAAATGCTATAACTTTCACGCAAACCAATCAATATACAGTTATTGGGATTTTTTATCAAAGATATGTAGCAGAATACATTTTGGCCTAAATTTATGAAGAAATTGGATTTTTAAAATGTTTATTTTGGATGTGTTTTGTAGCAGAAAACAAAAACGAAAACTTTTTTCATATATATATATATATATATATCGTAAAAAATGAAAAAAAACAGTGGTGATTAAATACCACCAAAAGAAAGCTCTTTTCATGTGAAAAAATATATTAACTTTGTTTGGGTACATTGTTGCATGACCGTTCAATTACCAGTTAAATTAACGCAGTGGCGAATAGCAAAAATGGTGTGGTCATGAAGGGGGTAAAACCTTCTGGAGCTCAAGTGGTTAAAGAGTATTTACTGCGTGTTAGAAATTGCAAGCAGGCTGGCTATTTATCGCCAAAGAGACATGCAATGTCTCTTCTAGAATAAAATATACCTACCTGCCTTTTCACTGTTGTCTGTGGAAACACTGGAAAGTAAACTGATCTGCGCAAGTGCCCATGGTCCCTGTTTGCCAGGATGGTTGATTCACGCCGTACCCACTGATGAAGATGCCCAATGACCGGCACCTGGGGAGAAGATGCTGGCATTAGCAAGGGATCCCTCATGAGTTTCAGACCATAAGAAAGGAGGTAAGTATAATGACTTTAGTTCCACTTTAAGATCCATACCTAGCCACAGTTTAACTTTAATTGATATGTTCACAGTAGTAAAAACATAGTTAAAAGGGAGAGTACATAAATATGTAGAATGGAGTTTGTGCATAGGAAAGAAGCATGCAGAAGAATGATGAAACAGTATTCATAGTTACATACAGTACTTAGGTTGAAAAGTCAATCTAGTTCAACCAATAAATAAATAAATAAATAGAAAACCCCCATATACACAATTCTATACCCATAGCCAATTTGCTTTCTCTCTTTCTCACTTCCCATAGCTACTGCATACTACTGCAATACTGCCCAAACATTCATCACAAAAGGATTAGGTAAGGAGGACAATACAAAAGTGTTTTTTCCCAGAACATATAAACAGTCATTTTGATGGATATTTTAACCCTTTCATGGCTAAGCCTATTTCTGACATTTGTTGCTTACAAGTTAAAATCCGTATTTATTGCTAGAAAATTACTTAGAACCCAAAAACATTATATATATATTTTTAGCAGAGACCCTAGAGAATGAAATGGTGGTCATTGCAAATTTTTTTATGTCACACAGTATTTGCGCAGCAATCTTTCAAATGCAATTTTTTGGGAAAAAAGACACTTTCATGAATTAAAAACATAAAGTTAGCCCAATTTTTTTGTATAATGTGAAAGATGATGTTACGCCGAGTAAATAAATACCTAACATGTCATGCTTTGAAATTGTGCACACTCGTGGAATGGCGACAAACTATAGTACTTAAAAATCTCTATAGGCAATACTTTAAAAAATTTCTTACAGGGAATTATGGGCTACTGGGAGACTTCTTATGGTTCCATCAGAGACCGCGCATTCAGCTCCAGCTTCTTCATCTCTCTAAAAGGTGGGGTAGAATGGGATTACCTGACGTTTGGACCTATTATAGGGCAACTCATCTAACAAGGCTGGTGGACTGGTATTGTCATGCTGAGGCTAAGCACTGGGTGGCCATGGAGTTAGAGGATTCAGGCAATACGGCAAAAAGCTGGCCTTGGATTACCTCCAAGCTGCCGAAGACTCTCAGTGCTCATCCCACTTTGGGATGCACTCTACAAGTATCTAGGGCTGTGTTCCGTGGCTGTGGCTGTGTTCCGTGGCACTTTGATCTCCTCTTTGCTTTCCCCTATGATCCCTATTTTAGGTAATCTGGAATTTGAGCCTGATCTTCAGAACCCCCAGTTTCTTCGGTTGATGGCTGGCAGGAGCACTCTTCTCTGGGATTTCTTGGGGTCGGACGGTAAACTTTCCTCTGTGGCTCCACTGCAGACCCTCCCTTAGATTTCTGGAGTGGTCTCCAACTTCGGCATTTTCTCCGCCAATGCTCCAATGCTCTCGTATCCCTGGTATCTCTCATCAGCTCATTGAGATGGAATGTATGTGCCATAAGTGGGAACCAATTCGTCACAGCCTCTCCATCATTTATACTGCCTTGACTAGACCGGCACCTGACTTTTCTCCTACCTTCCTCTCACGGTGGGAATCCGACCTTGCTATGCAATTTACTGCAACGTTGGGCAAGGTACCATGCTGCACATTTTCTGGGACATTTTCAGGGATTGCCCAAAAATTAAATCACTTTGACAAGAGGTGGCTAGCACTATTAAGCATCTGACTAATGTTCTACTAGCGGACAATCCTGTGGCATGCCTGCTGCACCTCACGCAGCGGCCCCTCAAAAAATACAAGGCCTCTCCTACCATCCTGCTCTTAAATGCAGCCAAGGCGTGCATCCCCTTGTGCTGGAGGTCTGTGCACCCGCCCACGAGGTCTCTTTGGTTCTCTAAAATCAATGAACTCAGGGACATGGAGGACCTTACAGCTAACTTCCACAATCGGGAGGAGTCCTTCCATGACACACGGAGACCGTGGCAACACTTCATTTTCACTGAGACCTACCTGCAAAACGGATGAACATTGATGATTTCTCTAGGACTGTTGCTAGGCTCTAGGTGAGAGAATCCGTCTTTCTGTATCGCTTGGCTCTTCAAGTCCTTGTCTTTTGTCTCTTGTCCCCTTTTTTCTCTTTGTATGTATTTTCTTGTCTTTGTTCCCATCTATTTGCCCAAGCCTTTTACCCTTAGAGTCGGTTCACACAGGGACGATTTGTCAGGCGACTTAGCCGCCTGACAAGTCGCGTTCCGTTCTGTACTATGGGACCGTTCTAATAGGAACGACTCAAGTCGCTCCGACTTAGAAAAAGGTTCCTGTATTACTTTTGGGGCGATTTCAGGCGACTTACATTGACTTCTATACAGCAGGCATTTTGCAAGCCACCGCTGAAGTCGTGTGCAGGTCGCCTAAGGCAGTCGCACTGCAAGTCGTGCTGCCCCTTTGTGAACCGTCTCTTACTGCTGCTCTCTCCCCTTCTGTGTGTACACATTCAGCTCGGAAGCCCCTCCCTTGTAATTTCCTTGCTGTTCATATGTATCCAATTATATATGATAGAATCGGTTTTCTTATCAAGTCATATTGTCCGCCAGGGGATTCCTTTTGACCCTGGCACCTCTCATTCTTTATCCCACAGGGTTGCATTATTACGGTAGAGCTTTTTACACAGACTTGGAAAATCGGGGATAATTACTATTACACCCTCCCAGTTAAGAATATTTAGCATGCCATGTAACTTGCCATATTGTGTATGCTTGGAATCTGTTCAGTTACCTTTGAAGCTAATGCAGTTATTATTTTTTGTTTTAAGCATACGTATGTCATTGTTTCTAGCCTTATCCATAGCTTACCTTGTATAATGCAACTGTTGGTTAAATAAAGGAATTACAAAAAAAAAAAAAATTCTACAGGCTACCCGTTTAGCGTTACAGAGGAGGTCCTGTTCTAGAATTATTGCTCTCGCTCTAACGATCACAGCGATATCTCACATGTGTGGTTCGAACACCGTTTACATTTGCGGGCGCACATTACGTATGCATTCGCTTCTGCACACGAGCACAGAGGGACGGGGTGCTTTACATTTTTTAATAGGCAGTGACAGGTACTCTTTATGGAGGTATCTGGGGTCTATAAGACCCCAAATCCCTCCTTTGCACTTAACAGTATACAAAACGACAAAATCTGTGTTTTGGAATACTAGGGCTTTTTTCAAATCGGCGCCATTGGCAGCCGAGTAAACCAGAAGTGATGTCCGGGTTACTAGATAGGAGACCCGATCAAAGCCGATTGGAAGGTGGCGGGGGGGGGGGGGGGAGTTCCCTCAGGCGACGGGAGGGGGGGAGTTCCCTCCCTAGGATAACAACCGAGTAGTTTTTATGCCACATCGGTTGTTATCACTAAAAAGCCAACCGCTGGCTCTAAAAAATGGTAACGGGGTGATGCATGCAGCTGCATGCATCACCCCGGTATAACTTCTTCAAGCCGAGTACGCATATTTGTGTAAAGTCGGCGTAAAGGGGTTAACATATGATGTTGCAACAAAGGGTGGTAGAGCCTACTGACAACAATGGATCTGATGTTCAAGAATACTGTATATCTCATCTGTTTGATGAGCATGGATGGATGAGCGAGTTTGGGGTGGAGGAACTTGACTGGTCTGCACAGAGTCCTAACCTCAACCCAATAAAACACCTTTGGGATGAATTAGAGCGAACACTGCCAGACGGGCTTTCTCATCCACATCAGTGCCTGACCTCACAAATGTGCTTCTGGAAGAATGGTCAAATATTCCCATACTCATACTCCTAAACATTGTGGATAGCCTTCTCAGTAGAGATGAAGCCGTTATAGCTGAAAAGGGTGGGCCAACTCAATAATGAACCCTACGGACTAAGACTGGGATGCCATTAAAGTTCATGCACGTGTAAAGGTGGGTGTCCCAATACTTTTGGTAATATAGTGTATATATACCCAGTATGTGTGCACAATTCCACCAGGACTCCTACTGGGCCCTTTGCTGATAATACCTGCTTGTGCATTGGATGTATGTACTGTTATTAATCACTTCCCACATAAAGCGTGTATTATTTCTATACTGGTGTGCATTTATATACTTATGGTTAATGTTATATGCTGGATTCAGTAGTAATTCTGCTCCCAGTTACTTTTTTTAGAATACTGGTTAATTTCCCAGAAAGGTAATCTCTTCTGTCCCCCTGTCCTGGTGGAAGGCACTGCCAACTTTATTATCAAACCCATTTTTTCACTTAAGGAAAGTTATGCCTCTCTTATTGTCACGATCAGGCATCAGGCTTGAAGACCAGTTGCTATAGCAGTAGCGGGACTACCACCGACCAGCAGGATAGGCACACAGGCAGTCACCCTGGTGGATGATGTGGGTTCCCCTGAGGCGCAAAGTCTAAGTACTTGCCAGTGTTCACCAGAGCGCATAATGGTGGAGATGGATTTTGCAGCCTGTTAGTACCAGGTCGTGGTGTTCAGGATCGCCCCACCAGGAGGTGAGCAAGCCAGAGTCCAGTAGCGGATAAGCAGGTAAGGATCAAACAGAAGCGTAGTCAGTAAAAAAGCCAAAGGTCAGTAACGAGTAGTCGCAGGTTGGGATCAGGCAGAAAAGCAGTCAAGGAACAAGCCAAGGGTCGATAATGAGTGGTAACAAAATACGGACAGCAGAGAAGACAAGAGTGAGATACTGGCTGAAGAGAGTATAATATTCTGGCAAATGGGAAGTGCAGAAACATAAATCAGGATGTTCATGGGCGGAGCAAAGAGTTCAAGGTTCAGCAGAAGTCAAGGTACAAGGTAGGGTTTTTCAATGGATAGGTAGCTTGGCAAGAAGAGTTATTGCCAGACACAGCAGAGGTCCAAGGTTCAAGTCCAGGCCCTGACACTTATTAACTATTATTAACTACAGATTTAGTGCTAAATCCAGTATGGGGAGGGTAATTTCTCATAACCCCCTCCCCCTCTAAAGAAAGCTATGCTTTGTATATCTGTCTAACTAATCCTGCGATATACTCAGCTCTACCAGACAGGGCTTTTAGCTGGGTGCTGAGGGAGAGGCAGGGTACGTTTCTGTATCCCAGAATGCACTGGGAAAATAGAGAACTAGTACATCCACTTCCTGTTTGTACAGAGTAGCTGTGCGGTAACACCATTTGCTTCTGTGTGCAGGCAAAAGCATCAAGTCAGTCAGCAATACTGACAGTGCCAGGCAGCAGCAAATGCATTGTGCTTTATTGCCAGCGGCAAAACGTTTTATGTCAGCAAAGTTTTGGTGCCAGCAGGAGCCAGTGCTAGCAGTCGACTTTGTCAGCAAGTGTCAGTACATGGAAGTGACCTCACCAGCTAGTGTCATGAAAGCTGATATTAATGTATTAGTACTCATAGAAGGGGAGGGCAGTGGGCAGATTCAATACCTGTATTTAGACAAATATCAGCAATAAAATCAGCTCACAGACAATCACAAGGTAGGGGGACTTGATGGAGTAATTGTCTGGAGAAATGGCAATAAAGAGAATACTTAGACATGACTTACCGCAAAGTTAAAAGGAGAAGTTTTTTTGGTGACTCAGAACACTTCATATCAGTTGTGGCTCACATCAGTTGAGTTTTAACAGTTTCAAGATTAAATTAAAGAACTTTTTGGGGCATGCCAACAATTTGTGGTAAAGAGTATGGAAATGCCTCATGGAAATGATCTTGGAAATTATCTATAGAATATGGGATACACCCAATACCAGCACAATACCCTCCACTTTTTCCGCTGGATCATTCTTTCCATGATCATCTTGAGCTGGACCAAGCCAAGTATCAAAGAGATCAAAGTATACAAATCCATCTTGCAGAAAATTCACAAAAATGCCTGCTATCATACCACAACCTAATGCCTGCTATCATACCACAACCTAGAAAAATTTTCATGGGCATTTAAGAAGCTTTTCAACGCTTCAAAAACACAACAAAAATGTGTCAACATGTCATAAGTGGTATAGACACTTTAATGAGCATTGCTTCGGTCTTTAACACAATTGCAAAAAGCCAGGCTTCTGAGGGGACCCAAATGGCCTACAGGTAAAACAATAAAATGAACGATCATTTTACGAAGTTGCACAGATTTTTAATATCTACTGGGGCCCCTTAACTGCACAGGCTATTTTCTGAAAAAAAGATGAATTTAGCCTTTAAGGATTGGTAAGCTGCAATATTTTACATTTTCGTTTTTAGGTTTAACAACACGTTAGTGTTTTTACTTGATGCATAATATCAACCTCTTCATTGATTTGTATAATATGCTCTGACAGTATGTGCTAAGTGATTTCAAAATAAATTGTATACAAGGTTTTAAATCTGAAGGTGGGAGAAACTGCGATATAAACAGATGGCAATTAATGTCAGATCTAACAGATATCTGCAGACCTAACTCAGCTGCTGTCAATTTGCCAACATTCATAGCAAAATCTCCAGGGCCAACTGTTTCTAATTTCTTAACAATTTAGCTCTCCATTCGAGTATCTTCAAATAAATAAACAAGGCTCTCACTCCTGTGGACCTGGAGACCTGCTAAAAGCTTTCTCATTATCATTTCGAGCAGGTGAAAGTTTCATGTAGATCGCGCCTAAAGAAGACCGTTATTTTCTAAGTGCAGGCCTAAAAGCCACAACTGAGATGTTTCACTGCCGCTAGCAATTACATTCTTCTTGGCCAAATGTTTTTTTTCCACCTTGACTTATCTTGTCTGGAATGAGAACATTTGTTATTGGTGTGCGTTCAATGACTACTGCGCTAATATTTGGAGAAAAATTGCTGAGTAAATTGTATTTATAAATATAGAATTTTTTTTTCCCTAAATACTTTTTTGTATTTAACGTGAAACTCCAGATGACACTTTTTGTTTTAAAGACAGTATGTAAAGGTTAGAACATCTGTCAAGTTTTTAGTGTTGCCCATATCTCTGATCCCAAAGATGGCGATCACCAAGACTGGAAGTGAAGGAAAATCTTTATAATAGGGACACAGACAGAAAAAAAACACAATTTATGCCAGTTGAACAAAGAAGATTTGTAACCTCTAAAATTAAACATGATCTACGCATAATTGGACGGGTGCATAATTGAAAGGCCCACCCCCTCCATTCAGAGATTGTGCTTTATTTATGGTAGGTGTATTACGAGCTTCCATGAATGAAGGAGTTGGGCGGAAAGGCTAGGCATAGTAAGGCTCACTTGATAAGAGACTGTGACAGCTCCCAAAGTTCTACTAACCCCTGCCATACCAGAACATTATGGTGGCAGGGGTGGGGGGTCATTAATGGAGGAAGATATAACAGGAGAGGTATCAGCACAAGGGAACAAGGGATACATCCTTTTGAGGCTGGGTTCACACTATTGCGAATTGGATTTCTCCGCATCCAATTCGCATAGCAGGAGATTGTGACCGGATCTCTATGGAGTCGTTCACACATCTCCGCAGTGGCTCCGGTGCGAATCGCACAAGAGTCCTGTGCATCTTTTAATCTATTTCAGGTCCAAATTCAGACCTGAATGAAATCGGACCTAAAACGGTGAATGGAGACGCACCAGACCCCTGCTGCGAGCCGCTGCGTGTTCTAGTGTGAACCTCGCCTCATTGTAAGTTATGTCCCTTGTGCTAATTTTTCTGTTGGGGCTTTAAGGAGATGCCGTCAGCAAAAATTGCAGGTAAAAGCACATAAAAAATCAAGTATTTTACATGCTTGTTTGCAGTGTTTTTACTTTTAATAAATACTTTTTATTCACTTGTAATGCACCTTTGGACTTGCTATACTTATTTAATGTAAAGACTGCCCCCCTCACGCTCCATTTTTTTTTTTATACATGAAGTAGAGGCCAAGGGAATGGTGATGTCCTTCAGGCTAATGTTTTGGGGGGAGAGGGCATTTTAGCCCTTTCTTTTTATATATTGACCAGTGCATACTGGCTGCAATAAAGCATACTAGCTGCAATAGAAATAGCATGGTAGCCTGTACGTTTGGTGTGCTGGTCCCTGTGGAGAGTAAGGTGGTCCTGGAAAGCATAAAGATGGGGGAAAAAACGACCATCTACTGCTGATCCTGTAATGACATAGAATGAACACTGGAGAAATGTTCCCTTTTTTGTAAATCATGTGCTAATCAGCATATAATTTAGCCACCTCAGTACTAGAGAGATATGCACCTTATATATTTCAGGTTGTGTAACCCAATGTTTCTCCTCTGGAGTGTCATTTGGGATCATCCAGGGGTACTGCAAGCACAGGACCCAGTTTGCCCTGGATCAGCATTAGGAATTGCCATGGAGTGGGCAGACTGACCACCAGCACCATAACAACCAATGATGATTGGCAGCACAGTGGCTAAGTGGTTTGCTCTTACACTTAGCAGGACTAGGGGCGTTGGTTTGAATCACAACCACAACACAACATGCTTTGAGTTTGCATGTTCTCCCTGTGCCTGCGTGGGTTCTTCCCACACTCCGAAAAGAAATGCTGGTAGGTTAATTGGATCCTAGTTTAATTGGCCCTGGTATGTGTATGTATTATTGTTAGGGATCTTAGATTGCAAACTCCTTGAGGACAGGGACTGATGTGAATATGCAATATATATGTAAATTGATGGTGCTAAATACTGTAAGTACCGGTAATAGTAGAGGAGAAGGGAAGGGTGGTGTCCAGTGGCACTGCACACCGGCCCCGAGGATGATGGGGCCCACTGTGGTCTGACCCACTCTGCACCCACGGATGAGACAAGCCTGATGTGCCGCAGTAGCGCCTGTCACTCTCTCTCTCGCTCCTGTCACAGGATCTGTGTGCCTCCATTTTCACTCACACACAGATCCTGTTACTGCAGCTGGAGCTGGGGGCAGGTACTGCTTCACTGCTTCTCTGCAGGCGCTGATGTCACCCACTGGAGCCTGGGAGAAAGAAATCCACCATGCCTGTGAGAGAGATCAAAGACTCATGTGAGGTCTGTGAACTTAAAGCGGAAGTAAACCCATCCATTAAACAGTTTCATTTCCGTGTAACACTCCCATTGGTTGTGCTCTCAACCAAACTGTCCAACGATCCAATGGCTGGTGTCTAAACTGATCACATGTGCAGCATCATGGCAGTTGTAGAATAAACAGAGGCAAAGATGGCAGCTTCCTTGGCTGAAAATGATAGGGGGGTTTACTTACACTTTAAGAAGGGGGTGGAGAGACCGTGCAGATGAGCTGGAGGGGACTAAGTATGGGGGACTGTGCAGATAAGCTGGAGGGGGATGGGAAGAGTGAGGACAGGGGGTGGACTGAGGATGGGGGAGATAGTGAAGATGAGCTGGAGAAGGGTTGGGAGGACTGAGGTTGGGGGGACTGTGAAAACTGAGAATCAGGGGACTGTGAAGACTGAGAATGGGGGGGCTGTGAAGACTGAGAAGGGGGTGAGGACAGGGGGTGGCTGAGGATGGGGGAGATTGTGAAGATGAGCTGGAGAAGGGCTGGGAGGACTGAGGATGGGGTGACGGTGAAGACTGATAATGGGGGGGACTGTGAACACTGAGAATGGGGGGAGGGCTGAGAAGCCTGAGGATGGGGGCAGTGAAGCCTGAGGTTGGGGGGACCATGAAGCCTGCGGATGGGGGGACTGTGCAGATGAGCTGGAGGGGGGCTGTGAAGCCTGAGGATGTGGGTGATCTGTGAAGACTAAAGATGGGGGCTGTGAAGCCTGAGGATGGGGGGAGACTGTGGGGACTGAGAATGGGGGGCTGAGAAGCCTGAGGATGAGGGGACTGTGCAGATGAGCTGGAGGGGGGCTGAGAAGACTGGGGATGGGGGGCTAAGAAGACTGAGGATGGGGGGAGCAGTGAAGCCTGATGATGGGGGTTAGACTGTTAAGACATTCTCATTTCTGCACTCAATACACTATATTGTACATTACATACTTCTCACCAAAGTCTCAACAGTTACCACGATCATTTTTATTTATTTTTAGGATATACATATGCTGTATATCAAATATTTATTTATTTATCTGGATCTGATTAGTGAACCCCCCCCCCCCTTCCCATGCAGCATTTCTTCTAATAATGATCTATTGCTGGCTGGAGAGCTGCTGCTGATCTACCTCCATATGGAGAGGAGGGACAGAGCTGTAACAGCTATGTCCCAACCTTCATACTGACAGGAAGTACTGTGATGTCATATTCTTTCTCATGTAAACACAAATGGGGAAGTTTTGTGTTTACTTTTGCTTCTACAGAGCATCCCTATAGTACAATCTGTAGAACAATGGAAAGATCGGGAGCTGATCATTTCATCTCCATGGCTTAGCATTGTACCCCAGCTTGACAACAGGCGGTTGCAGCCTATATGCTAAGGGGGCCCGCTGCAGTCACCCATACTAGCTGTCATTTATAAACAATGCTGGTAGAATAGGAGTTAAACCTCCCCCCCGGTTGGTCGGTCGGCAACACCCCCCCTACCCCCAGCACTTACCCCATCGGTTGCAGGCGGGCAGGCTCCTACGGGCGGTGAACAGTGGTGTGGTTGTGGGCTCCAATGGACGGGTTGCGGGCTCCTATGGGCGGTAGGTTGCGGGCTCCTACAGGTGGTGGATTGCGGGCTCCTAAGGGCGGCGGTTGGGGGCTCCTATGGGCAGCGGGCAGCGGCTCCTGTGTCCTCTCTGCATCACGGCGGCTTATGCCTCTGGCTCTAATCAGTGCTTCAAACAGCCCCTCTGCATTAGAATCCATGCGCCGGTGTCCTGAAAGGGGCCGGACGCATGGATAGGGGAGGCGGTGATGGATGAGGGGCAGCGCACATGCACCCTTAATGGTTAATTGATATTGACCATTAAGGTCAACACCAATTAAGTGTTGACAATTAAGTTGAACTTGAGGCTCAATAAATATTGTCAAAATATAAGAGCCTTGGGTATTGTTATTTAAATCTTGGTGTATTGTGTGTATTTCTTCCCGATCTGTGCAGTAATCCAGCATAGAACAACTCTTGCACTTTGCCTCTGTGTAGCAGTGTAGCCACTGCAAACCTACACTATATTGCCAAAAGTATTGGGACACCTACCTTTACACGCACATGAATGGCATCCCAGTCTTAATTCATCCCAAAGGTGTTCTATTGGGTTGAGGTGCAGAACTCTGTGCAGGCCAGTCAAGCTCCACCCCAAACTCGCTCATCCATTGCTTTGTGCACTAGTCCAAATCACTTGGTGGAGGGGGGGTGGGGGTTATGGTGTTGGGTTGTTTTTCAGGGGTTGGGCTTGGCCCCTTAGTTCCAGTGAAGGAAACTCTTAAGGCATCAGCCTACCAAGACATTTTGGACAATTTCACACTCCCTTTCT